>NC_089502.1:83589361-83889605 GCF_036850765.1 Saccopteryx bilineata | reverse complement strand
TGGCAGCTGTGGAGAGCTGGGCAGGTACGTAAACTGGCCCAGGGCTGGGCGCACACTTGGCAGTGATCCCAGCAGAGGTGGAGTCCCAGTAGCAATGACTGAAGAAACATAGGTACATGCATGAGTCCACCAGCAACAGCGGAAGTCACGCCAGCTACTGCAGGAACCCCGGCAGTGTGCAAACCTGTTCAAGGTGCAGACAAGCCCTCAGTAGTAACGTCAGCATGGGTGACCTCGGTGGGGATCTGAGAGGGCACACACAACCCCCGAGGCAGCCACTGAGATCTGAGCCGATCAAAGCAGTCCCGGAAGCAGTCCAAAGGAGTGCGGAGGCACGTGCGAGCACAACCAGAGCAGCAGTGGTTATGGAGGTGGGCTGGAGCCAGCAGCACCTGAGCCCAAAGCCCCAGGAAGCGACAGCAGCAGTGGCCTGGTAGACAGACTACAAAACAAGAACTAAAAAATGTCTACATAGAAAGACATCTGAGGCTATGAAGTAGGCCACATCTAATACCATACCTAATCACTGAATTACAGTACTGAGCCCAACAAGTAGCCAGCAACAAAAGACAACAGAAAGCAGATTTTAAAGGAACTTGAACTTTTAAAGTAACTTCTTCCAGGCCAAGAGTAGATAAAAGCAAGCATAGGAGTGCAGCTGATATTTAAAATGGCACGTAAAACCAGCAGAGGCAGCCACAAGATCTGAATAACCTGTAGCTCCCAAGAAGTAGATGAAAACCAGTCACAGGCTTGACCGTCACTGATCTCCCCAGGCCCCAATTAGGGAAGTCCAGGGAAACACAAACAAAATGAGTAGAAAGAGAAGTGTAATCCAAATGACTCAACACGAGAAACCCTCAGAAAAAGAGCTGTGTGAGATGAATATAAGCACACTACCAGAGTCAGAGTTTAAAATAATGATTGTTAGAATGCTGAAAGATCTTAGAACAACAAAGGATGGTCACAGTGAGCATATAAATAGAAAAATAACAAGTATTAAAAAGGATATTTAAATAATAAAAAAGAACCAGTCAGAAATGACAAGTATAATATCTAAAATGAAGACTATACTAGAAGCAATTAATAGCAGACTGGATGAAGCAGCAGATGAAATTAGCAATTTAGAAGACAAGATAAATAAAAAACATGGATGAAGAGCAGCAAAAAGAAAAAAGAATAAAAAAAATCTGATGAAAATCTAAGAGAGCTCTGTGACAATCTAAAGAGAAACAACATCCATATCATAGGAGTTTCTAAAGAAAAAGAGAAAGAACAAAGTTTAGAAACCTTGTTCAGTCAAATCATAGCTGAAAACTTCCCCTAATTGATGCAGAAAAGTTATACAAGTTCAAGAAGCACAAAGAACTACATTAAAGAGAAATCAAAGAAATCCACACCATGACACATCATAATTAAAATAGCAGACCTAAGAGATAAAGAGAAAATACTAAAAGCTGCTAGACAAATAAAGGCTATCACCTAAAAAGGAGCCCCCATAAGGATGACATCTGACTTCTCAACAGAAACACTTGAGGCCAGAAGGGAATGGCAAGAAATAGTCAAAGTAATGCAGAACAAGAACCTACAAACAAGATTTCTTTATCCAGCAAGGCTATCATTTAAAATTGAAGAAGAAATAAAAAGCTTCCCAGACAAAAACAAAAAAACAAACAAAAACAACTCAAAGAACTCATTACAACCAAACCAAGGCTGCAAGAAATGTTAAGGGGCCTGTTGTAAACAGGACAAAGGACCTAAATATATAAAGCAGACTTTGATAGATAAAAAGGGCAAGATTAACAGCAGTACTATATTAGTAGAATATTTCAATACCCCACTAACATCACTAGATAAATCGCCAAGAAAGAAAATTAACAAAGAAACAACAGACTTAAAGGACACACTAGATCAACTCAATTTAACAAATATATTTAGAACTTTTCACCCTAAAGCAACAGAATGTACATTCTTTTCAAGTACTTATGGTACATTCTCTAGGATAGCCACATGATAGGACACAAAAGCAGTATTAACAAATTTAAGAAGATTAAAATCATATCAAGCATTTTCTCTGATCACAATAACATAAAACTAGAAATCAACCACAACAGAAAAACTGAAAAATACTCAAACACATGGAAACTAAATAGCATGTTATTAAATAACAAATGGGTTAACAATGAAATCAAAGAAGAAATAAAATAATTCTTAGAAACAAATGATAATGAACATACAACAGCTCAAAATTTATGGGACACAGCAAAAGCAGTCCCAAGGGGGAAGTTCATATCACCACAGGCACTCCTTAAGAAGCTTGAAACAGCTCAGATAAACAATCTAGCCCTGTTTCTAAAAGAAATAGAAAAACAACAGCACGTAAAGCCCAAATGTAGTAGAAAGAAGGAAATAATAAAGATCAGAGTAGAAATAAATGACATAGATGCTAAAGAAAAAATACAGAGGATCAATGAAACCAAGAGCTGGTTCTTTGAAAGGGTAAACAAGATCAATGAACCTTTAATGAGATTCACAAGAAAAGAAGAGGGAGGACTCAAATAAAATTTGAAAATGAGAGTGGATAAATAACAACTGACACAACAGAAATACAAAATATTTTAAGAAAATACTATAAAAACTCTATGCCAAAAAATTAAACAACCTCAGTAAAATGGACAAATTCCTTGAAACATATAATCTCTCAAAAATCAATCTGGAAGAATAAAAAACAAACAAACAACTAAACAGACCAAGTACAACAAATGAGATCAAAACAGTTATCAAAAAGCTCCCAAAAAACAAAACCTTGGGCCAGATGCTTTACTGGGAAATTCTACCAAATATTCAAAGAAGAACTAACTCCTATTCTTTTCAAGCTATTTCAAAAAATTCAAGAGGAAAGAAAACTTCCAAATTCAATTTATGAGGTGGGCATAACTCTGATTCCAAAACCAGGCAAAGACAACACAAAGAAATAAAATTATAGGCCAATATCCCTGATGAATATAGATGCAAAAATCCTCAACAAAATATTAGCAAACCGGATCCAACAATATATGGAAAAAATTATACAACATGATCAAGTGAGATTTATTCTGGGGAGACAAGGCTGGTACAATATTCGCAAATCTATCAATGTTATTCATCACATAAACAAAAGGAAGGAGAAAAACCATATGATAATTTCAATAGATGCAGAAAAAGTATTTGATAAAATCCAGCACCCATTCATGATCAAAACTCTCAGCAAACTGGGAATACAGGGGACATACCTCAACATGATAAAAGCCATCTATTACAAACCCACAGCCAACATCATATTCAATGGGCAAAAATTAAAAGCAATTCCCTTAAGATCAGGAACAAGGCAGGGGTTCACCCTTTCACCGCTCTTATTCAACATAGTCCTGAAAGTCCTAGCCACAGCAATCGGACAAGAAGAAGAAATAAAATGTATCCAAATTGGAAAAGAAGAATTAAAACTATTATTATTTGCAGATGATATGATACTATATTTAGAACACCCTAAAGTCTCAGTCAAAAAATTACTGGACCTGATAAATGAATTCAGCAAGGTGGCAGGATATAAAATTAACACACAGAAATCAGAGGTATTTTTATAAACAAGCTATGAAATGTCAGAAGGATAAATTTAAAAAAAAATCCCTTTCAATACTGGAAGAAAATAATTATAGTACTTAGGAGTAGCGTGACCAAGCAGTGTCGTAGTGGATAGAGCATTGGACTGGGATGCGGAAGACTCAGGTTAAAGACCCCGAGATTACCAGCTTGAGCGTGGGCTCATCTGGTTTGAGCTAAAGCTCACCAACTTGGACCCAGGGTCACTGGCTCGAGCAAGGGGTTACTTGGTCTGCTGAAGGCCCATGATCAAGGCACATATGAGAAAGCAATCAATGAACAACTAAGGTGTCACAACAAAAAACTAATGATTGATGCTTCTCATCTCTCTCTGTTCCCATCTGTCTGTCATAATCTATCCCTCTCTCTGATTCTCTCTCTGTCTCTGTTTAAAAAAAAAAAGTACCTAGGAGGAAATTTAATCAAGGAGATTAAAGACTTGTACTCAGAAAATTATAATACATTGGTAAAAGAAATCAAGGAAGACAGAAACAATTGGAATCATGTACCTTGTTCATAGTTAGAAAGAATAAACATCATTAAAATGTCTATATTACCCAAAGCAACTTATAAATTCATTACAATACCAATTAAAATACCAATTACATACTTCAAAGATATAGAACACATATTCCAAAAATTTATATGGAACCAAAAAAAACAGGAATAGCCTCAGTGATATTGACAAAGAAGAATAAAGTGAGAGGTATCACAGTTCATAATATCAAGTTATATTACAAGGCCACTGTACTCAAATCAGCTTGCTACTGGCATAAGAACAGGCATATAGATCAATGGAACAGAACAGAGATCCCAGAAATTAACCCACACTTTTATTGACAATTGATATTTGGCAAAGAAAGTAAGAGCATACAATGGAGTAAAGACAACATTATTTAATAAATAATGTTGGGAAAACTGGACAGCTACCTGCAAAAAAATAAAACTAGACAATCAATTTACACCATGCATAAAAATAAACTCAAAATGTTTAAAGGACTTAAATGTAAGTCATGAAACCATTAGCATCTCAGAAGAAAACATAAACAGTCAGCTCTCCAACATCTATTACAGCAATATATTTCATGATTTATCTCCACAGACAAATGAAATAAAAGACAGGATAAACAAATTGGACTATATCAATCTAAAAAGCTTTTTCAAAGCTAAAGATAAAATGAAGAGAATAAAAAGACAAACCACACAATGGGAGTACATATTCAACAATACATCAGATAAGGGGTTAATAACCAAAATTTATAAATAACTTGTAAAACTCAACACCAGAAAGACTAACAATCTAATCAAAACATGGGAACAATAAATGAAGACACTTCTTTAAAGAGGACATACAGATGGCCAATAGACAGATAAAAAAATGCTCAACATCACTAATCATTAGAGAAATGCAAATTAAAACCACAATGAGGTTAGATGACGTCAGAGTAATGGCGGAGTAGGAAGTGATACCGATAAATCTCCCCCAAAACTCAACAAGATCTTCAACCAGAAACAGAAAAACCTATACTTGGAGCCTCCAGATGCTTCACAATACACCCGAAGGTATGGTCGAGTGAAAAATTGGCTAAATATATAACCAAATCCTGAAGGAAATAGAAAGTAAGAAATGCTCCGCCTTCCTCACTAACCTAAACAGGGCGGCTTTCTCTGGTAACTGAGAATATAGAAACTGAGGTGGGCAAAGGGGGTGAATACATCCAGGCTGCGGCACAAAGGGCTGAACCAGGCTGTGGCACAGAGATCCTAGCGGAGGAAAAACTGTTCCTGTGGCAAGCTGGGCAATACAAGCTAACACTCGCGCCAAACCCAAACAAAGAAAGACAAGCAGGGCAGCCATTTTACCCGTTCTCCTGGTTGGTGCACAGTTAGTGGGCGAGAGATCTCTTCCTAAGCCCCAGAAGTGGGTGTCCGTGTTGCCCCACAGAGAGGCAGGGTCAGAGGCCTTTCTGTGGGCCGAAAGCAGAATCTCTGGGCAGCCCCAGCGCCCTGGGAAAGCCGCGCACTGGAGGGAGCAAGAACTAATTCCAAAGGTGAAAATTTTCCGTGCTGGTGAGGGTTTCACTCAGGGAAACGCGGCCGGCCTCATATCCTGGTGTGCGCGCGCAGATAGGTAGTGAGCAATTCCTCCGAGTGCCTCGGCAGTGCGCGCCCGTGTTATCGCACAGAGGGGCAGAGTCAGGGGCCTTTGTGTGGGCAAAAGCGGAATCTCGGGCCGCCCCAGCGCCTTGCAAAAGCCGCGCACGGGGACGGAGCGAGAGCGAATTCCAGCGCTGCAAATTTCCATGCGGATGCGGGTTTCACTCAGAGCGTGAGACTACTGGCCGGATATCCTGGTCTGCGCGCGCAGATAGTGAATGACAGTTTCCTCCAAGCACCCCGGAAGTGGGTGCACGCCTGTGTTACCGGACAGAGTGGCAGAGCCAGAGGTCTTTGAGTGGGTGGAAAGCCCGCCTGATTATGCTAGCAGCTCTGACTGACTGAGCCTTACCCAGAGCCCTGTGCTGAGTGGAAATAGAGTGGGGAGTTGCCAGCTCTTTGAGCCTCTTACTATCCAGGCAGAGGCAGCAGCAACCCCATAGCTGGATTCTCAGGCTACTAATTGAGGAAGGAAAGACTAGGAGAAAGGCTCCAGGAACACGGACTCTCTCACTGTCGGAGCCTATGAATGCTAATGAGCTTTGACTCCCAACGAGACTAAAGCACAATACATGACATTGCCATAGAGACTTATCAACTGCAAACCTCTACCTGAGCATGCCAAAGGGGCAGAACCTGGGGTACAGAGTCACCGACCAGGAAGAGGGAGAGAAAAGAAAAAGCAAGAAGATAACCTCTCAAAATCAAGAATAATCTGCAGACTTTATAACCTATCCCATTTTATTATATTTGTTCGTTTGTTTCTCTTATCTTCATTCTTGATACTTTTTTTCCTCCTCCAATTTGGCCGATTAACTCTCTGCCGGTCTTACTCTCTCCTCTCCTTGAACTACACTACCCATAAGTGTTACATCTCCCATTATCTTTTTTCTCCTCTTCCTTTCTCTCTATGAGGGTTGCACTCCAAAACCCTTAACTCTCTCTCTCTCCTTTCTTTTTTCTTCTATTACTGGTTCCCTCTTTTTTTCTCTCTCTCTCTTTCTTTTCTCCCTCTATATTAGTTTCTTCCTTTCTCCTTTACATCTCCTCTCATTCAAACATCAATAACAAACAAATTATCTTATCTGGGACTCAAACTTATGTTTGTGGCATTTTGGGGGTTTTTACTTCACCTTTTTAACTCACTAGCAGTGCTCCCATCCCTGGCTCTCCATTTTATCTAGTTCTTGTTCCACTAAATACAATAGTATTTTTTTAATTTGTCCCCCCATTTTTCTGTTCTCCTCTTATTCCTCTCATCATAACTCTTAGACAACCAACACCTAAAAGCAAATCATTTTATTCTTGACCCAAATTTTTTCCTTATTTGCTTTTTGTGGGTCCATACCGCCCCCCTTTTTCTTTTTTTTTTCTTTTTTTTTTTGCCCCTTTATTACTTTTCTCCAATTCAGGACCTCCATCACAGGCATTATTTGTTATAATTCACAGTTCACCACAAGATTTTCTCAAGAAAAAGGGGAGAGGAGAGGAAAAAAGGAGGGGGGGAATAATTTCCTTTTTTTTAAAATTATTATTTTATTTTTCTTTATTTCATTATTAATTTTTTAAAAAAAAACAACTCTTTTTGATTTTTTATTTTTTTAACTTTTTATTCTTTATTAAATCTCATTAATACTATCAACAAAACCACCCTCAGATGCCATTAAGGAAGAGAAAATCAAATATCATGGATACAAAAGAAAGAGAGGTAACACAGCTAGATGAGGAAAAATCTATGGAGAAAAAATTTAATATATTGGAAACCTTGGAGCTAAATGACAGAGAATTCAAGATAGAAATCCTAAAAATCCTTCGAGATATACAAGAAAACACAGAAAGGCAATTTAGGGAGCTCAGAAAACAACTCAATGAACACAAAGAATATATGTCCAAAGAAATTGAAACTATAAAAACAAATCAAACAGAGATGAAAAACTCAATTCACGAGCTGAAAAACGAAGTAACAAGCTTAGCTAATAGAACAGGTCAGATAGAAGAGAGGATTAGTGAAATAGAAGACAAGCAACTTGAGGCACAACAGAGAGAAGAAGAAAGAGACTCAAAAATTAAAAAAATGAGATAGCCCTACAAGAATTATCTGACTCCATCAAAAAGAATAACATAAGAATAATAGGTATATCAGAGGGAGAAGAGAGAGAAAATGGAATGGAGAACATACTCAAACAAATAATAGATGAGAACTTCCCAAGCCTGTGGAAAGAACTAAAGCCTCAAATTCAAGAAGCAAACAGAACACCGAGTTTTCTTAACCCCAACAAACCTACTCCAAGGCATATCATAATGAAATTGACACAAACCAACAGCAAAGAAAAAATTCTCAAGGCAGCCAGGGAAAAGAAGAATACAACATATAAAGGAAGGCCCATTAGATTATCATCAGATTTCTCAGCAGAAACTCTACAAGCTAGAAAAGAGTGGACCCCAATATTTAAAGTCCTGAAAGAGAGAAACTTTCAGCCACGAATACTATACCCATCAAAGCTATCCTTCAAATATGAAGGAGAAATAAAAACATTCACAGATACAGAAAAGATGAGGGAATTTATCATCAGAAAACCCCCACTCCAGGAATTACTAAAGGGGGTTCTCCAATCAGATACAAAGAACAAAAAAAAAACAGAGCCACAAGTAAAAGCTCCAAGAAGAACACAATAAAACCAAATTTAAACTGTGACAACAACAAAAAGAAAGAGGGGAGAAGATGGAGGTTAACAGTAGCAAAGGATGATGGAGTGCAAAAGTACTCACAAAATAGTTTGCTACAATGAACAGGGTAGGGACCCTTTTCATTACTCAAAGGTAACCACCATTGAAAAAACCACCACAGAAGCACATGAGATAAAAAAGATAGCAACAGAGGAAAGATGTATGGAATACAACCAAATAAAAACAAAAGATAGAAAAACGAAAGAGAAGGATCAAACAAGACACGAAACTAACAGAAAGCAAGATATAAAATGGCAATAGGGAACTCACAAGTGTCAATAATTACACTAAATGTAAACGGATTAAACTCACCAATAAAAAGGCACAGAGTAGCAGAATGGATTAAAAAAGAAAATCCAACTGTATGCTGCCTACAGGAAACTCATCTAAGTAACAAGGATAAAAACAAATTCAAAGTGAAAGGCTGGAAAACAATACTCCAAGCAAATGACATCCAAAAAAAAGCAGGTGTAGCAATACTCATATCGGATAATGCTGACTACAAGACAGGAAAAGTACTCAGAGACAAAAATGGCCATTTCATAATGGCTAAGGGGACACTGAATCAAGAAGACATAACAATTCTTAATATATATGCACCAAACCAAGGAGCACCAAAATATATAAGACAGCTCCTTATTGATCTTAAAACAAAAACTGACAAAAATACAATCATACTAGGAGAACTCAATACACCGCTGACGGCTCTAGATCGGTCATCCAAACAGAGAATCAACAAAGACATAGTGGCCTTAAACAAAACACTAGAGCACCTGGATATAATAGACATCTACAGGACATTTCATCCCAAAGTGACTGAGTATACATTTTTCTCCAGTGTACATGGATCATTCTCAAGAATTGACCATATGTTGGGCCACAAAAACAACATCAGCAAATTCAGAAAAATTGAAGTTGTACCAAGCATATTTTCTGATCATAAAGCCTTGAAACTAGAATTCAACTGCAAAAAAGAGGAAAAAAATCCCACAAAAATGTGGAAACTAAACAACATACTTTTAAAAAATGAATGGGTCAAAGAAGAAATAAGTGCAGAGATCAAAAGATATATACAGACTAATGAAAATGACAATACGACATATCAGAAAATATGGGATGCAGCAAAAGTAGTGATAAGAGGGAAGTTCATATCACTTCAGGCATATATGAACAAACAAGAGAGAGCCCAAGTGAACCACTTAACTTCCCACCTTAAGGAACTAGAAAAAGAAGAACAAAGACAACCCAAAAGCAGCCGAAGAAAGGAGATAATAAAAATCAGAGCAGAAATAAATGAATTAGAGAACAGAAAAACTATAGAAAAAATTAATAGAACAAGGAGCTGGTTCTTTGAAAAGATCAATAAAATTGACAAACCCTTGGCAAGATTTACCAAGGAAAAAAGAGAAAGAACTCATATAAACAAAATCCAAAATGAAAGAGGAGAAATCACCACGGACCCTGTAGATATACAAAGAATTATTGTAGAATACTATGAAAAACTTTATGCCACTAAATTCAACAACCTAGAAGAAATGGATAAATTCCTAGAAAAATACAACCTTCCTAGACTGAGTCAAGAAGAAGCAGAAAGCCTAAACAGACCTATCAGTAGAGAAGAAATAGAAAAAACCATTAAAAACCTCCCCAAAAATAAAAGTCCAGGCCCTGACGGCTATACCAGCAAATTTTATCAAACATTCAAAGAAGACTTGGTTCCTATTCTACTCAAAGTTTTCCAAAAAATTGAAGAAGAAGCAATACTTCCAAACACATTTTATGAGGCCAACATAACCCTCATACCAAAACCAGGCAAGGATGGCACAAAAAAAGAAAACTACAGACCAATATCTCTAATGAATACAGATGCTAAAATACTAAACAAAATACTAGCAAATCAAATACAACAACATATTAAAAAAATAATACATCATGATCAATTGGGATTCATCCCAGAATCTCAAGGATGGTTCAACATACGTAAAACGGTTAACGTAATACACCATATCAACAAAACAAAGAACAAAAACCACATGATCTTATCAATAGATGAAGAAAAGGCTTTCGATAAAATACAACACAATTTTATGTTTAAGACTCTCAACAAAATGGGTATAGAAGGAAAATATCTCAACATGATAAAGGCCATATATGATAAACCATCAGCTAACATCATATTAAATGGCACTAAACTGAAGGCTTTCCCCCTTAAATCAGGACCAAGACAGGGTTGTCCACTCTCTCCACTCTTATTTAATGTGGTACTAGAGGTTCTCGCCACAGCAATCAGACAAGACAAAGAAATAAAAGGCATCCATATCGGAAAAGAAGAAGTAAAGGTATCACTTTTTGCAGATGATATGATCCTATACATCGAAAACCCCAAAGAATCCACAAAAAGACTACTAGAAACAATAAGCCAATACAGTAAGGTCGCAGGATACAAAATTAACATTCAGAAGTCAATAGCCTTTCTATATGCCAACAATGAAACAACTGAGAAGGAACTCAAAAGAATAATCCCCTTCACGATTGCAACAAAAAAAATAAAATACTTAGGAACAAACATAACAAAGAATGTAAAGGACTTATATAATGAAAACTATAAACCATTGTTAAGGGAAATTGAAAAAGATATAATGAGATGGAAGAATATACCTTGTTCTTGGCTAGGAAGAATAAATATAATCAAGATGGCTATATTACCCAAAGCAATATACAAATTTAATGCAATTCCCATCAAACTTCCAGTGACGTTTTTTAAAGAAATGGAGCAAAAAATCATCAGATTTATATGGAACTATAAAAAACCCCGAATAGCCAAAGCAATCCTAAAGAAAAAGAATGAAGCTGGGGGCATTACAATACCTGACTTCAAACTCTATTATAGGGCCACGACAATCAAAACAGTATGGTATTGCCAGAAAAATAGACACTCAGACCAATGGAGCAGAATAGAAAGTCCAGAAATAAAAGCACATATATATAGTCAAATAATTTTTGATAAAGGAGCCAAGAACACACAATGGAGAAAAGAAAGCCTCTTCAATAAATGGTGCTGGGAAAACTGGAAAGCCACATGCAAAAGAATGAAATTGGACTACAGTCTCTCCCCCTGTACAAAAATTAACTCAAAATGGATCAAAGATCTAAACATAAGACCTGAAACAATTAAGTACATAGAAGAAGACATAGGTACTCAACTCATGGACCTGGGTTTTAAAGAGCATTTTATGAATTTGACTCCAATGGCAAGAGAAGTGAAGGCAAAAATTAATGAATGGTACTACATCAGTCTAAGAAGTTTTTGCTCAGCAAGAGAAACTGATAACAAAATAAACAGAAAGCCAACTAAATGGGAAATGATATTTTCAAACAACAGCTCAGATAAGGGCCTAATATCCAAAATATACAAAGAACTCATAAAACTCAACAACAAACAAACAAACAATCCCATAAAAAAATGGGAAGAGGATATGAACAGACACTTCTACCAGGAAGAAATACAAATGGCCAACAGATATATGAAAAGATGCTCATCTTCTGACCCAGCAATCGCTCTACTGGGTATATACCCCCAAAACTCAGAAACATTGATACGTAAAGACACATGCAGCCCCATGTTTATTGCAACATTGTTCACAGTGGCCAGGACATGGAAACAACCAAAAAGCCCGTCAATAGATGACTGGATAAAGAAGATGTGGCACATATACACTATGGAATACTACTCAGCCATAAGAAATGATGACATCAGAACATTTACAGCAAAATGTTGGGAACTTGATAACATGATACGAAGTGAAATAAGTAAATCAGAAAAAACCAGGAACTGCATTATTCCATACGTAGGTGGGACATAAAAATGAAACTAAGAGACATTGATAAGAGTGTGGTGATTACGGGGGGTAGGGGGGAATGGGGGAGGGAAAGGGGGAGGGGGAGAGGCACAAAGAAAACAAGATAGAAGGTGACAGAGGACAATCTGACTTTGGGTGACGGGTATGCATCATAATTGAATGACAAGATACCCTGGACTTGTTATCTTTGAATATATGTATCCTGATTTATTGATGTCACCCCATTAAAAAAATAAAATTATTTAAAATAATAATAATAAAAAAAACCACAATGAGATACCACCTCACACCAGTCAGAATGGTGCTCATTAACAAAACAACACAAGATATGTCCTGGCAAGAATGTGGAGAAAGGGGAACCCTCCTGCATTGCTGGTGAATATACAGACTGGTGCTGCCTCTGTGAAAAAGAGTATGGAGATTCGTCTAAAAATTAGAAATGTAACTGCCCTTTGACCCAGCCATCCCACTTATAGGAATATATCCAAAGAACACCATATCACCGACTGTAAAATAGAAATGCACCCCCATGTTTATGGCAGCATTGTTCACAATAGCAAAGATCTGTAAACAGCCCAAGTGTCCGACAGTGCACAAGTGAATTAAAAAGCAGTGGTACATATATACAATGGAATACTATGGGGCCATGAAAGAGAAGGAAATATTACATTTTGCAACTATATAGATGGACCTAGAAACTGTTATGTTGAGTAAAATAAGCCAGGCCGATAAAGAAAAATATCATATGACCTCACACATTTGAGATATGCAAGGAGCAATGTGAACTGAAGAATGGAATTAAACCTGACGGTAAGGGATAGGGAGCTCTTGGGATGGGGATAAGGGAGATGTTGATGGGAATACAGGTGAGGGTGGATGCTTTTGGGGAGACACTAGAATCTATGTAAACACAATAAATAAATTAATTAAAGAAAAAGCAGTGGATATATACATAATGGAATACTATAGGGTTATGAACAAGAAATAAATACTATTTTTTGTGACAGCATGATTGGAACTGGAAACTATTTTGTTAAGTGAAATAAGCCAGGCTGAGAAAGAAAAATATCATATGACCCTACTCATATGAGGAATCTGAGGAACAATATGAACTGAGGAGTGGAATAGGGACAGATGCATGATCAAAGGATACAGAAGGAAAGCAGACATAGGGAAAGGAGATGATAAGGTAATAGGGTGGGACAGGAGCAGAAAAGCATATCCTGGAGGAAAGAGGGGAGGGTTGTATGGGGATGGAGACAGGAAGAAAGGATGTACTGGGAAACACGGGTGATATTAGAGCCTATGTAAACACAATAAATTTAAAAAATTATTGTCCTTAAATGACACAGTGAACCAAATATAGATAATAAATATTTTCAGGACATTTCATCTGAAAATGTCAGATTATACATTTTTCTCCAGTGTGCATGGAACATTATCAACGATGAACCATATATTGGGCCACAGAACTAACACCAACAAATTCAGGAGGATTGAAATTATATGAAATTTATTTTCTGAACATAAGTCTTTAAAATTAGAATTCAACTTTAAAAAGAAAGTAAGTAGGCCCACAAAAATATGGAAATTGAAAAATGTACTCCTAAAACATGAATGAGTCAAAGAAGAAATAGAATCAGAGATCGAAAGATATAGACAGACAAATGAAATGACAACATGACATTTCAAAACTTTTGGGATACAGAGTAAGCAGTAATAAGAGGGAAGGTTATATCATTACAATCTTATATCAAGAAAAAAGGAGATTTCAAACAAACAACTTAACATCACATTGTAAAGAACTATATAAAGAAGAACAAATGCAACCCAAATTTAGTAAAAGAAAAAATAAATATTTAAGCAGAACTTAATAAAATAGGGAACAAAAAGTATAGAAAAAATTAATAAAATGAAGAGCTGGTTCTTTGAAAAGATTAATGAAATTGATAAACCACTGTCTAGACCGGGGGTAGTCAACCTTTTTATACCTACCATCCACTTTTGTATTTCTGTTAGTAGTAAAACTTTCTAACCGCCCACCCATTCCACAGTAATGGTGATTTATAAAGTAGGGAAGTAACTTTACTTTATAAAATTTATAAAGCAGAGTTACAGCAAGTTAAAGCATATAATAATAATACTTACCAAGTACTTCATGTCGGATTTTCTCTAAGTTTGGCAGAATAAATCTTTATAAAACAACTTACTATAGTTAAATCTATCTTTTTATTTATACTTTGGTTGCTTCGCTACTGCCCACCATGAAAGCTAGAACGCCCACTAATGGGCGGTAGGGACCAGGTTGACTACCACTGGTTTAGACTCACTAAGGGAAAAAGGACTCATAAACAAAATTCGAAAGAAAAGAGGTAAAATTTTCACCAATATCATAGATACGCATAGGATCATAGTTGAATATTATGAAAGATTTATGCCAATAATTTCAACAACCTATAGGAAATGAATAAATTCTTAGAATTATATATACAATCTTACTAGACTTAGTAACAATCAAGTGAAAACTGAAATAGACCTATAAGCAGTGAAGAAATAGAAATAAATATAAAAAAACTCCCAAAAATCAAAAGTCCAGGATGAGATAGCTATACTAGTGAATTCTACCAAATATTCAAAAAAAGATTGGTACCTATTCTTCCAAGTCTTCCAAAAAATGAAAGAAGCAGTAATCCCTAACATTTTATGAAGCAAACATAACCATCATACCAAAAACCTGACAAAGACAACACAAAAAAAGAAAACTACAGACCATTATCTCTCATGAATACAGACGCAAAAATTCTAAACAAAATACTAGCAAATCAAATACAGCAACACATTTAAAAAATAATACATTACAATTAAGTAGGATTTATTCCATGAACACAAGGATAGTTCAACATATGTAAATCAGTCAACATGATGCACCATATCAACAATACAAAGATAAGAAGCATATGATCCTATCAATAGATGCAAAAAAGGGATTCAATTAGATACATCATTTTATGTTTAAAACACTCAATAAAATTAGAATAGAAGGTCAGAACCTCAGTATAATAAAGGCCATATATGACAAACCATCAGCTAATATCATACTTAGTGGTGAAAAAATGAAGTCTTTTTCTCTAAAATCAAGAAGATAAGGCTGCCCATTCTCTCCATTCTTATTCAACATAGTTCTGGAGGTTTTATCCAGAGCATTCAGGCAAAAGAAAAAAGAAGGCATCCATATGGAAAAAAAAGAAGATATTTTTGCAGATGACATGATCCTGTAAATAATAAAAACCTCAAAACTTCACCAAAAAACAATATGAAACAATATACTAATACAGTAAAGTTGCAGGATACAAAATCAATGTACAAAAGTCCATTGCTTTTCTACACAACAATGATGAAACTTCAGAAAATGAAGTAAAATAAGTTCTTTCACAATTGCAACAAATAAAAAAAAAGAAAATACCTAGGAATAACCTTAACAAAGACTGTAAAGACTCTATATACTTCTGGAACTGTTCTATGGTGTTCTTGGGGTATATTCCTAAAAGTGGAATGGCTGGGTCAAAAGTCAGTTTGATTTTCAATTTTTTGAGAAATCTCCAAACTGTTTTCCACAGAGGCTGCACCAGTTGGCAATCCTACCAGCAGTGTAGGAGGGTTCCCTTTTCTCCACATCCTCGCCAGCACTTATTCTGTGTTGTTTTGTTGATGAGTGCCATTCTGACCGGTGTGAGATGATATCTCTTGTGGTTTTAATTTGCATTTCTCTAACGATTATTGATGTTGAACATTTTTTCATATGCCTATTGGCCATCTGTATGTCCTCTTTGGAGAAATGTCTATTCATTTCTCTTGCCCATTTTTTGATTGGACTGTTTGTCTTTCTGGTGTTGAGATTTACAAGTTCTTTATAAATTTTTGGTATCCATGTTTATAGCAGCATTGTTCACAATAGCAAAGATCTGGAAACAGCCCAAGTGTCCGTCAGAGGATGAGTGGATTAAAAAGCTTTGGTACATATATACTATAGAATACTACTCAGCCATAAGAAATGATGACATTGGATCATTTACAATAACATGGATGGACCTTGATAACATTATACAGAGTGAAATAAGTAAAGCAGAGAAAGCTAAGAACTATATGAACCCTTACATAGATGGGACATAAAAATGAGACTGCGAGACATGTACAAGAATGTGATGGTACCAGGAGGTGGGGTGGAGGGGTGGGGAGGGGGCAAGGAAGGAGAGGGAAGAGGTAGGGGGAGGTGAGGGGCACAAAGAAAACCAGATAGAAGGTGACAAAAGACAATTTGACTTTGAGTGAGGGATATGCAGCATAATCAAATGTCAAAATAATCTGGAGATGTTTTCTTGGAACATATGTATACTGATTTATCAATGTCACTGCATTAAAATTAATAAAAATAAGATAAAAATACTCTATATGCTGAAAACTACAAAACATTATTGAAAAAGACACAATTAAATGAAAAAATTATTTCATGTTAATGGTTTGGAAGAATAAATATAGTTAAAATTATCAAATTACCCAAAACAATATAAAATTTAATGCAATCCTATCAAAATTTCAATGCCATTTTTAAAAGAAATAAAACAAAAATCACCAGGTTTGTATAAAACCATAAAAAACTTTTAATAGCCAAAACAATCCTGAGGAAAAAGAATGAAGCTGGAAGTATTATACTATCTGACTTTAAAAACACCTTATAATATATAGCCATGATAATCAATATAGCATGGTATTGGCAGGAAAAAAAAACAGACTTACCAACCAGTGGACCAGAATCAAATGCCCAGAAATAAAATCACATTTATATTGACAAATCATTTTTTACAAAGGAGCCGAAATCACACAATGGGGAAAAGAAAGCCTCTTCAATAAATGGTGCTGAGAAAATTGGAAAGCCACATGCAAAAAAATAAAACTTGACTACATTTTCCCCCTTTTCAAAGTTAATTCAAAATAAAAAAAAAAGCATAAATATAAGATCTGAAAAAAGCAACTATATAGAAATAAGCACAGGTACTAAACTTATGGATTTTAACCTTGGAGAACAATTTATGAATTTGAATGTAAGGCAAGGGAAGTAAGGGCAAAAATGAATGAATAGGACTATATCAAACTAGAAGGCTTCTGAATACAAAAAATCTGACAAGAAAACAAATAGGCTCCCAAATAAATGGGATATAATATTTGCAAACAACAACTTTGATGAGGGGTTAATATCCAATATATATATATATCTTACAAAGCTTGACAAATAAACAAGCAAACTCCAATTTAAAAAAGGGGAGAGGACCTGAAAAGACACTTCTCTCAAGAGAATATACAAATGGCCAATAGATGTATGAAAAGATGTTCATCTTCACTAGAGATTTGAGAAACGAAAATAAAAACTTCAATGAGATAGTACCTCACAACTTTTAGATTGGCTATTATCAACAAGACATGTAATAACAAGTGTTGGAGAGGCTGTGGAGAATAAAAAACCCTCATTCACTGCTAGTGGAAATGCAAATTAGTACAAACATTATGAAAAAAATTATGGTGGGTCTTCAAAAATTAAGAATAGAACTAGCATATGACCCTACAATCCCTCAACTAAGTACAGTATCTACCCCCAAAATCAAAAATATTGGTATGTAAAAACACATGCTTTGCCATGTACATTACAGCATTTTTCACAGTGCCCAATACAGGGAAACAACCTAAAGTGTTCTTTGATAGAAAATTGGATAAAGAAGATTATACACACACACACACACACACACACACACACAATTGAGTATTACTGAGACATAAGAAATCATGACCGGATGGACTTTGAGAACACTATACTTAATGAAATAAGTAAATCAGAAAAAGCTAAGAACTATATGGTTTCACACATAGGTGGGATATAAAACTAAGACCATGGACATAGATAAAATTGAAGTGGTTACCAGGGGTAAGGGATTGGAAAGGGTGTAAAGCGGAACAAATATAATAAGGTGGCAGAAAAATATTTGACCTTGGGTGATGAGTACACAATATATCAACAGTTCAAATGCTATAGAAATGTTTACCTGAACCCTATGTACTCTTATTGATCAATATCACACTGTTAAAAGTTAATTTTTTTAAAAAAATTAGTGATAAGGATAGAGCCTCAATATTTATTGTTGCCTCGGATGCAGTGAATTAAAAAAGTTTGAACATAAGAAAGGGAAGAAAGAAATTAACGAAGGAAGGAAGGAAGGAAGGAAGGAAGGAAGGAAGGAAGGAAGGAAGGACCATCTTAAGTTCTCTTTCTTTCTTTCTTTCTTTCTTTCTTTCTTTCTCTTTCTTTCGTTCTTTCTTCTTTCTTTCTTTCTTTTTGTTCTCTCTCTTTCTTTCTTTCTCTCGTTTTTTGTTTCTCTTTGCCTCCCTTCCTCCCTCTTTCCCTCCTTCCCTCCTTTCCTTCCTTCCTTCTTTCTTTTCTTCCTTCCTCCTTCCTTCCTTCCTTCCTTCCTTCCTTCCTTCCTTCCTTCCTTCCTTCCTTCCTTCCTTCCTTCCTTCCTTCCTTCCTTTCATTCCTTCTTTTTCTTTTTTGTATTTTTCCCCTTGTGCACTTAGCCATGTCTTAAATCTACTCCTTGTGAACAACAACAACAAAAAAGTTAGCTAGGCCAGTAGAACAGCCAAGGGCAGCCAAGGGAGAAATGGAGGGATGATTTTTTTTTTTCATTTTTCTGAAGCTGGAAACAGGGAGAGACAGTCAGACAGACTCCCGCATGCGCCCGACCGGGATCCACCCGGTATGCCCACCAGGGGCGATGCTCTGCCCACCAGGGGGCGATGCTCTGCCCATCCTGGGCACCGCCATATTGCGACCAGAGCCACTCTAGCGCCTGGGGCAGAGGCCAAGGAGCCATCCCCAGCGCCCGGGCCATCTTTGCTCCAATGGAGCCTTGGCTGCGGGAGGGGAAGAGAGAGACAGAGAGGAAAGTGCGGCGGGAGGGTGGAGAAGCAAATGGGCGCTTCTCCTGTGTGCCCTGGCCGGGAATCGAACCCGGGTCCTCCGCACGCTAAGCCGACGCTCTACCGCTGAGCCAACCGGCCAGGGCCCTAGGAGGGATGATTTTATGTTCTACTGGGAACTTCCTTGAACAAATTCTCCTTCAAAGGATCATGAAGCAAACAGGCTGCAGCACTGAAAGTGTTAGCATTCCATAGGCCTGCTCAGATTTACTAGAATTTATTGATTCATTTATAAAATAATTGCTTTTTTAAACATTTTAAATAAAATTTTAAAACTTAGTAATTTAACTAATTAAATTGATGAACATTCTTACTAATTACTTGAAATGTCAGTATATTCCTAAACATTTTATTGAAATCAAAAGTATTAAGTGCTGCAGTCTCTTAAATACTTAAAAATCATAAAAGCCACCCAAAATTTCAAATTCTCAGCAACTTATTTGCACCAAAAGTATTTACCAAAGTGTTAATTCTGGACAGTAAAAACTAATACTTAGCACTTGACCTATAATAAAAATTTGATACCATCAATAGCCCTATGAGATGGATATCAATATTATGCCTATTTGACAGATAAGGACATTGAGACATACACAGGTTAAGTCTTTCTGCAAGTTCTTGCAGTTTTAGTCAGCACTATGATTCGAACTCAGTTGTCCTTTGCCTATAAACATGTATCAAAACCAGTTAACTCTCCAGTAGCCATGCTGTTTACTTTCACCATAGCCCCATTTGTTGCCTGTACTTCTCTTATTTTTGTCCTTTTCTATTAAATGGCTCAATCTCTCATCACACCTCATGCTCCATTATTTTCTCTTCCTCTGAGAAGTTTTCTTTGGTTGCCCCATGAAAAGTTGCCTCTAACCTCTCTTGTCTCTTCACCTTTATTTTGTTGTCTTCAGGATATTTTTGTTCATTTTTTAAAATTCTTTTTGGATTATTGTTCTCCAACCTTGGAACATGGGCTCCTTTTTATGCCCTATCCCCAGGTCTTAGAGCAATACTGGTCTGCAACATGGACCCAGTAAATGAGTGCACAATGAATGCTCCCAGTTAGAAGCTCCTATCACAGAATAAACACAACATCCTTAACATGCTTTGGAAGACCCTATCCTAAGGGACCATCTCTGACCTTGTCTTCTTCTATTTTTCCTTTACTTACAGCCATCCAGCCATGCCAATCTGAATATGTCCAATTATTCCCACTTCCTAGCCTTTGCCTGTGGAGTTTCTACTGACTGGAACACTGTTGCCAGATTGCTCCTTTGCCACCCTGTCACATCCTTCCAGGCCCTGCTGAAATGTTACTTCTTTGAAAAGTTTTATTCTGGCAGCTACAGCTTGAGTAGTCCTGTCCCTGTTTGCCCTCATTTTGACATTTTTGTGGAGAAAATTTGCACAATTAAAAAAGTAAAGAACAGACTTTGTTGAGCTTTCCTAAGTTACTGAGAAAACAAATGGGAAAAATACAAATAATACAATCATAAGATTTGCCTTTCATTGAGCCCTTGATATGCACAGAATGGCAGTTATTATTTAACACATTTTTTAACTCTCACCTTCTTAAAGTTAAATATTATTATTATCCTTACTTTATAGGAGAAGAACTTGAGGCTCAAAGAAGTTGTTACTTGGCCAAGCTTACAGAACTCTTATGTAGTCGAAACTCAAACTCATTATGTCAAACACCAGATCCTGACTCTTAACCATGACAATACTTACAATAGGCCAAAGAGGCAAAGACATGACACCTAAAATCAACTTTGCATAAAGTTTTTGGCTTGAAAATTAGGAAAGAATGAGGGCATTCCAGAGAGAAAGAACCACATGGACAAAGGCAGAGATTTATGTTGTTTGAGGAGGCTTCAGAGGGCCCGTGTTATTGCCTAGAGACCCCTCCATTTGCTGAGACATGTCTTTTGAACAAGATTAAAAAATCATTTGCTGATGTTCATCACACATAACATTCACTGTGGTGATGAAGGAGTATGAGAGTTATACACATGGGTCCTGAGCCATAGAGACCTGGGCTCAGATCTCTACTTATTAGAGTCTATGGCCATAGCACCCTGAATGCACTTGATCTGGTCTGATCTACTTATTAGACAATTGATTCAATTTGAGTTCTAGTTGATTCTCTCTGAACCTCAGCTCACTGGCTGTGTCAATGAGATGAATACAGTGATGACTTTATAAACTGTGGAAAGAATAACAAAAGTTGCAAAAACACACTGGGCATAAACATGTATCAGGAACTCCAGTATTTGCGTCGTAAGCATTTTCTCTTTCATTCTCACAAAAGCCTGGTGAAGTGGGAACTATTAGTGTATTGATACAGAAATTGTTGATTAGGGAAACAAAATGTCATCCCCAAGTTTTCACAGCTGGCTAGTGTTAGATTCACTGAGTTGGATTCAAACCTAATGCTCTAGCTCCACTGCTAGAGATATTTCACCACTTTAGTATTGTATGTGAAGTATCTAGTAGAGATCCAGGTACCCAGTGAAGACCAATAAAACTCAGCAGCTGCTGCTGTTATCATTATTGATTTCAAATTTTTTGCTAAATTTATTTCTTCCATCCTCAGACATCCTTCAGTGCTTTCTCTCTGCTTCTCTCAGAATATAGAGGCTTGCTATTATCTTATGTTATTCTCCAATGGCTTCTCACATAGAATTATTATTTGGACACAATTGCAGTCTCTATAAAGGAAACATATACTTCCTCTGCTGAACCCAGTTCTCAAAAACAGATATCTACAGACCAATATCTCTAATGAATACAGATGCAAAAGTCCTAAATGAAATACTAGCTAACTGAATACAAAAACACATTAAAAAATAATACATCACAATAAAGTGGGATTCATTTTAGGAGCACAAAGTTGGTTCAATATATGGAAATTAATCAACATAAAACACCACATCAACAAAACAAAGAACAAAACTCATATTATCCAATCAATAGATGCAGAAAGGGTATTTGATAAGATACAATATCTCTTTATGTTTAAAAAATTAAATAAAATCAGAATAGAAGAAAAGTACCTCAACATAATAAAGGCTGTATATGACAACCCGCATCTAATGTCATATGAAATGGTAAAAAATGCAGGTTTTTTCACTAAAATCAGGAACAATACAAGGCTACTTACTTTCTCCAAACTTATTCAACATGTCTCTGGAAATTTTAGAAAGAGCAATCAGGCAAGGGAAATAAATAAAAGGCACCCATATAGGGAAACAAGAATTACAGGTATAACTTTTTGCAGATGACTTGATCTTGTGTATAAAAAAATTCATAGATTACCAAAAAACACTTAAACAATATGACAAAGTCACAAGATACACAATCAATATAGAAAAGGTTATTGCTTTCCTATATGCCAACAATAAAACTTCAGAAAATGAACACACAAAATCAATTTATTTCACAATTACAAGAAAAAACAAATATCTAAGAGTACATTTATCAACGGTTTTGAGGGACCTATATGCTAAAAACTACAAAGCATTATTGAAAGAAATTAAAAAACAGAATAAAATAAAAAAATATTCCATGTTCATGAATTGGATGACTCAACATATTTGAAATGATCATATTACACAAAACAATATACAAATGCAATGCATTCCCCATTAAAATCCCAATGACATTTATAAAAATAGAACCAAAAATCTTCAGATTTGTATGAAATCATAAAAATTGCCAAATAGACAAAGCAATTCTGAGGAAAAATGTTGAAGTTGGAAGTATCACAATGCCTGACTTCAAATTGTACTCTACAGCCATGATAATCAAAGCAGCATGGAATTGGCAGACCAATAGAATAAAATGGAGAACCCAGAAATAAAACCATATATATATGGACAATTTTTGAGAAGTGGGCCAAAAATACACAATGGAGAAAAGAAAGCTTCTTTTATAAGTAGTGCTGGTAAAATTGGTAAGCCTTATGTAAAAGAATAAAATAAGTATACAGTTTTTATCCCTATAAAAAATTAAATCCAGTTTTATTCTTTTGTATGTGGCTTTCCAGTTTTCCAAGCACCATTTGTTGAAGAGGCTTTCTTTATTCCAGTGTGTGTTGTTGGCCCCTTTATAAAAAATTATTTGACCATATATGTGGTTTTATTTCTGGGCTTTCAATTCTGTTCCATTGGTCTGAGTGTCTATTTTTCTGCCAATACAATGCTCTTTTGATTATCATGGCTCTATAATATAATTTTTTATTTATTCATTTTTAGAGAGGAGAGAGAGACAGAGAGAGAGAAGGGGGGAGGAGCTGGAAGCATCAACTCCCATATGTGCCTTGACCAGGCAAGCCCAGGGCTTTGAACCGGCAACCTCAGCGTTTCCAGGTTGATGCTTTACCCACTGTGCCACCACAGGTCAGGCTATAATATAATTTGAAATAAGGTATTGTAATGCCCCCAGCTCAGTTCTTTTTCCTTAGGATTGCTTTGGCTATTCAGGATTTGTTATACTTCCGTATAAATCTGGTGTTTTCTTGTTCTATTTCTTTAAAAAAAGACATTGGAATTTTGATGGGAACTGCATTAAATTTGTATATTGCTTTGGGTAATATAGTCATTTTGACTATATTTTGTTTTCCTATCCAAGAACAAGGAATATTTTCCCATTCCATTGTATCTTTTTTAATTTCCCTTGACAATGCTTTCTAGTTTTCATTATATAGATCCTTTATATTCTTTGTTATGTTTATTCCTAGGTATTTTCTTGTTTTGTTGCAATCATGAAGGGAATTGTTTCTTTTTGAGTTTGTTTTCTGATGTTTCACTGTTGGCATGTAGGAAGACAATGGACTTTTGTATATTAATTTTGTATCATGTGACCTTACTGTATTGGTTTATTTTTTCTAGTAGTCTTACAGTTTGTCCCCCTGTACTAAAATTAATTCAAAATGGATCAAAGACCAAAATATAAGACCTGAAACAGTAAATTACATAGAAGAAAATATAAGTGCTAAACTCATGGACCTTTATTATAAAGAGCACATTATGAATTTGACTCCAAAGGCAAGGGAAGTGAAAGCAAAGATAAATGAATGTAACCACATCAGACTAAGAAGCTTTTGCACAGCAAGAGAAACTAACAACAAAACAAACAGACAGCCAACTCAATGGGAGATGATATTTTTAAACAACAGGACAGGTAAGGGCCTAATATCCAAAATATACAAAGAACTCATAAAACTCAACAACAATAAAATAATACAATAAAAAAATGGAAAGAGCTCATGAACAGACACTTCTCCCAGGAAGAGATACATATGGCCAACAGATATATAAAAAGGTTTTTATCTTCAGACCTGGCCGGTTGGCTCAGTGGTAGAGTGTCGGCCTGGTGTGCGGGGGACCCAGGTTCGATTCCCAGCCAGGGCACATAGGAGAAGTGCCCATTTGCTTCTCCACTCCCGCCTCCTTCCTCTCTGTCTCTCTCTTCCCCTCCCGCAGCCAAGGCTCCATTGGAGCAAAGATGGCCTGGGCGCTGGGGATGGCTCCTTGGCCTCTGCCCCACGCGCTAGAGTGGCTCTGGCCATGACACAGTGATGCCCCGGAGGGGCAGAACATCACCCCCTGGTGGGCAGAGCATTGCCCCTGGTGGGTGTGCCGGGTAGATCCTGGTCGGGCGCATGCGGGAGTCTGTCTGACTGTCTCTCCCCGTTTCCAGCTTCAGAAAATTAAAAAAAAAAGGTTTTCATCTTCATTAGCTACTAGAGAAATGCAAATCAAAACTACAATGGGATACCACCTCACACATGTTAGATTAGCTATCATCAACAAGACAGGTAACAACAAGTGTTGGGGAGGCTATGGAGAAAAAGAAACCCTCATCCACTGTTGGTGGAAATGTAAAGTAGTACAACCATTATGGAAGAAAGTATGGTGGTTCCTCAAAAAATTAAAAACTGAACTACTATATGACCCAGCAATCCCTCTACTGGGTATATACTCCCAAAACTTAAAAGCACTGGTATGTAAAGACACATGCAGCCCCATGTTCATTGCAGCATTGTTCACAGTGGCCAAGACATGAAAACAACCAAAAAGCCCTTCAACAGATAATTGGATAAAGAAGTTGTGGTACATATATACTATGGAATACTACTCAGTCTTAAGAAATGATGACATAGGATCACTTACGACAACATGGATGGACCTTGATAACATTATACTGAGTGAAATAATTAAACTAAAAAAAAAACTAAGAGCGATATAGTTTCATACGTAAGTGGGACATAAAAATGGGACTCAGTGACATGGACAAGAATGTGGTGGTTACCAGGGAGGTGAAGGGTGGAGGGGAAAAAAGGAGGGGTGAGGGAAGAGAAGGAGCACAAAGAAAACCAGATAGAAGGTGATAGAAGAAAATTTGACTTTGGGTGATGGATACGCAACATAATCAAATGCCAAAATAACCTGGAGATTATTTTCTCTGGACCTATGTACCCTGATTGATCTATGTCACCCCATTAAAATTAATAATAAGAGAAAAAATAGAAAAAGAAAAAAATTAAATTCAAATGAGTTTTGAAAGAATAAATTACATGAAATAAAACATAAATACTAAACTCATGGACCTTGGCCATAGAGAACAACCTATGAATTTGACCCCAAATGCAAGGGAAATAAAGGTAAAAATAAATGAATAGGACTATATACATCTAAAAAGCTTCTGCACAGCATAAAAAAAATGAAAACAAAGTAAAAAGGCAGATGGTCCAATGGGGGATGATATTTTCAATCAATAACTCCACTAAAGGGTTAATATCCAAAATATATAAAGAGCTTACACAGCTAAACTACAAACTAGTTAACAATTTAATTAAAAAATGGGGAGAGGAACTGAAGATAGACTTCTCCAAAAAGACATAGAAATGGCCAACAGATATATGAGAAAAGCTCATATTCACTAGCTATTCAAGAAATTCAAATCAAAACTAAAATAAGATACCAACTTACACCTGTTAGATGGGCTATTTAAACAAGACAGGCAATAACATACATTGAATAGGCTGTGGAGAAAAAGAAGCCCTCATTCACTGTGTACACTTGTACAAATGTTATGGAGAAAAGTATGATGGTTCCTCAAAATTTAGTAGAACTATATCATATGACCCAGCAATCCCTCTACTGTGTATCTACCTTAAAAATCCTCAAAAACATTGGTATGTAAAGATACATGCACCCCCATATTCATCGCAGAATTTTTCACATTGTTCAAGACATGGAAATAACCAAGAGTCCTTCAATAGAGGATTGAATAAAGGAGATATGATACATATGTACCACTCAGGCATAAGAAATGATGTATTTTCTTTTATGACAACAATAATGGACCTTGAGAACATTATAACATTATACATAGTGAAATAAATCAGAAAGAGCTAAAAACTATGATGTTTGGGAGGGTGTAAAGAAAGTCAAATATATGGTAATGAAAAATACTTTGAATTTAGATCAGAGTCCCCAAACTACGACCCCCTGAGGCCATTTATCTGACCCCCTGCCACACTTCCAGAAGGAGCACCTCTTTCATTGGTGGTTAGTGAGAGGAGCACTGTATGTGGCGGTCCTCCAACAGTCTGAGGGACAGTGAACTGGCCCCTTGTGTAAAAAGTTTTGGGACCCCTGCTTTAGATGATGAGTACACAGCAAAATCAACATTTCACATACTGTAGATATGTTTACATAAAACATGTAACTTTTTGGGCACTTCTCCTATGTGCCCTGGCCGGGAATCGCACCCGGGTCCCCCTGCACGCCAGGCCGACGCTCTACCACTGGGCCAACCGGCCAGGGCTAAAACATGTAACTTTTTGATCAATGTTATCCTGTTAAGTTTTATTTTTAAAAAAGATTAAAAAAATAAAAAAAAACAAAGAAAACACCTACAAAAATAAGAATAAAAACAAAAATTAAAGATAATGAAATTCCAAAGGGAAAAAAGATTCAGTTTTAAAAAGTCTTTCTGTTTTCTTCCAATAGTTAGTTGGCTCTGTATTAGAACTTTTGGTCATGTGAAGTTTCTTAGCTGGCTTCTGCTAAGATGTTGCTGTTGAAAATCTAGATGGGTTTGCAGTCACATTGGTGGGTGGGTATGCTGTGTTGGCTTTACAGCTTTAGTAATGGTGATCTCAGACCTCTAGGTGCTCCTTGCCATGTGTCAACAGACCAGGCAG
The DNA here is from genome assembly GCF_036850765.1 of Saccopteryx bilineata. Taxonomy (NCBI): domain Eukaryota; kingdom Metazoa; phylum Chordata; class Mammalia; order Chiroptera; family Emballonuridae; genus Saccopteryx; species Saccopteryx bilineata. The sequence goes on along the minus strand of NC_089502.1, from coordinate 83,861,990 downwards.
CCAAACACAGAGATACTGGGTTCTTCAGGGAAGAAAGTGGCTCTGGAGAGGTAGCTGTGGGGTCTATCTCTGCCACTCTTTATACCCCATAGTGATCAGAAGGTAGGATCTGGGGGGGGGACTATAGTTTTTTTCTGTCTCTGAGCTGAGTGTGGTCTGCTGTTCCCAGTGTTATGGGAACACTGGCCATAACCTTGTTCTGCAACCACTTTGGGTTTTTTTTCTCCCCCTCTGCCTGTCAATCTCACTGTTCTTCCCTGCAGAAGGAGATTCAGTCACTCTGGGCTTCTCATCTCTCTTTAATGCTGCAGATAAAAACCCAGACAGTGCAGGTCTTTTTCCTCTCCAGAACCAACTGCGAGTACATTTTATCTTCTGCCCCCCCTTCTTAACCCTTCCTATTTTTAGTCCATTAGTTGCAGAGATATTTCAGGCAAGTTTGCAAGCCCAGCTGGGGTTACATCACTGCATGATAGCTGCATAATTTGTTGAAATTTCAAGGAGTAAAATCAGGAGTATCTCTCACACCTCCATTACTCTAACATTATCCTTGTAATTGCTTGATTTTTTAACTGGAATTTTTGTGCGTTTTTTTTCGTTTTGATTTTTTATATTTTTTATAAATTTTGAATATTAATTCCTTATCAGAGAAATCAGGAAATACATTTTCCCATTTAGTATGTTGTCTTTTTATTTTTCAGATGATTTGTTTTCTTCTGCAAACACTTTTAGTTTGGTGTGGTACTCTTTTTGGTTCTATCTTGTTTCAAACTCTATATTTTCTAAATTTGTGTTTCAGGAAAAATTTTAGTCATTATTTTTTCAAATAGTCTCTCAATATTTTGTTTTTTTACACTGCTTTTTGTACCCCTACAATATGACTGTGATTATGCTTTATGTTGTTTCAAAGGTTCCATAAAGTATCTTCATTATTTTTTTTATTTTTTTCTTTTTGCTGCTTTTTTGGGGTGTTTTTTTTTTACTTTGTCAACTAATTTTCTTAATTTATTTTTTGTTTCCACCAATTACTTTTTATTCCTTTCAGTTTATTCTTTTTTATTAAATTTTATTGGCATGACACTAGTTAACATACTTTTACAGGTTTCCGGTGTCTAACTCTAAAACACATCTCTGTGCACTGTATTGTGTATCACACCCCCCTACACACACACATATATATATACACAATTCAAGGGTATAGGGAAGATAAATGGTATAGTCTTTATGGCAGATATTTTACTTCTAACTGATTTTGTTTTATGGTTTTCATGTCCTTTTTTATGCTGCTATCTCTTTATTGAAGTTCTCACTTTGTTCTCTGACCATCTATATAAGTATTACTTTGAACTCTATATTTCATAATTTGCTATCTCCATTTTAGTTAGCTCTTTTTCTGGAGATTTCTCCTGTTCTGTTTTTCAAGGTGTTTCTTTTTTCCCCATTTTGGTTGTTTCTTTTTGTTTTTACTATGTATTAGATAGATCTGCTATGTTTCCCAGTCTTTGTGTCATGGACTTTTGTAGTAGTTGCCTTGTTAAGTCCATTGGTGCAGTCTCCTAGATAAAATGAGCTGGGTGCTCCGAAAATGTTTCTTGAATAAGTTATGTGTCCCTTCCTGTTGTAATTTAGTCTTGATTGCTAATTGACCCATTCTGCATGGGATCAAACTTAAGTGTGGCTGACTGTGAGGCTCTACCTTGACCAATGTGTGCATGTTGCGATGCAGGTGCTAACCACAGGAAGAGGAATTTGACTTAGCTTGGTTTTGTGCCTGATGGGATCTGCCTTTGAATATGCTGCTTGTGAAGCTAATTGGATCTTGGTGTAATATTGCCTGAAGCCGGCCACTTTTGCTGGTTCTGGTCCTCTTAGGAGGGAAACTGGTCTGATATATCTTAGAAAGGAAACCAGATTAATATCAGAGACTTTCTGTGACTGGCGCTTAGCCACCTGTTTGGAGCTACAAGCAACGCAGTTTGTGGCAGCTTCTGCTGGTCTTTGGTGTGTATGGAAAGGACAAAGCTTCACATCAAGGCCAGATTTAACCAGCACCTGGCCCATAGGCATGTCATCAAAAATTTTTAGATACCCTAAGATCTGCCCCAGCTACTTTTACCTGATGCCTCCCTGTTAGGTTTTGTCACTGAAGGAGTTTCTGTTGGATTCAGAGTATGGGATGTAGGGAAGCTGGTCTACTCAGAATTGGTAAAAAAAAAAAAAAAACCTGCACAGGATGGAGTCAATGTGGACAGGTCTGCTACATTAGATCTGGCCATGCATGAGTAAGGGAAACAGTCCAGGGATGGTATGTATGCATACCCACCTTATATACTGATCATGTTATCTTCACTTTTTGTAACCATGTTTTGGTGCCACTTTGTGTGATTTTACTATACAACACCTGTGCACTGTGTCAGGCTGCTGTTGTTGCCACCATTGTGCTGTGTCTGGTTGCTGCTGCAAATAAAGTAGATCTGAACTGCCTAAAGCTCCTCATGTTTTTTTCAGATCCTGACCCTTCTCATCCCTCTGTCCCTCACCTCTGAACTTGAATCAGACATGGGGCTGTTCCAAGGTATCTCCCCAGGGGAGATACCAGCCAGGCTTCAGAAAAGGTGATGGTTGTGGCATCCATCCCAGAGTTACTGATCTTAGTTTACCCTGGATTTTGACCATATCTTAACAGGGCAGATACACTAGGATTCAAGTGAGTAGGGCCTTGGAGCCCTGACTGTAGGTCATTCAGCAATCAGGAGGGTAATTCTCTTGAATTTGCCATGAGGAGGAAGGACCAGTCAGATTCACAGGCCTATGGAGGGAATGACTTCCACCTCAAAGCCAGACAACTTAGTCACTATTACTTCCTGAATATGTCCAGATCTCTACTACAGATATTGATCGACTTATGACCTATGCAACTTACGATCATTCGACTTTATGACCACAATCACTAGCCACAACTGCTCCATGTCTGGCAGTGCAAGTGTTACCCAGCTGGGTGTACAACAGTGCAGACCAGCTTCTGGCAACATTGCCATCTCCATGTGCACCATTTCAACTGCTATCCCAGACTTGGTACAGCATTGTGTTTTGTGTTTTAGATATTTTTCATCAAACCCTTCCCAAGATGTCTACTAAGAGGAAATTGTCTTTGTCTACACCTCAGCCTGCCAAGAAGGAAAGAAAGGCCATCGATCTCAACATGAAAATGAAGGTAATTAAGCAGTGCAAAGGAGGAAAGAAAGTGAATGTAATCGCACATGATATGAAGTTACTACACTCAAGTGTGTCGAAGATTTTGAAAGATGAAAGAATTTGTGAAGCTGTGAAAGGTTCTGCACCCATGCAATCAACAGTTATAACAAAGCAACAAAGTGGACCCATCCACAAAATGGAGAAATTGCTATATATTTGGACGGAAGATCAAATTCAGAAACGGACACCATTAAGTTTTTTTACTGTGCAGATGAAGGCAAGAAGTCTATTTCAGACTCTGAAGGAGCATGCTGGAGAAGTTTACAGTCAAGAATTTGTAGCAAGCACTAGCAGGTTCCACAGATTCAAGAAAAGATTCCAAATGTATAGTGTTTGAGTGACTGGAGAAGCAACGAGTGCAGATGAGGAAGGAGCACATAAGTTTGTTGATAGTCTGGATGAATTAATTACAGATCAGGGATATCTAGCAGAACAGATTTTCAATATTGATGAAACTGCATTATTTGGAAAACAGATGCCAGGAGAGAAAGAAGAGGAGAAGCCAGAAAGAAAGTTCGCCACTAAGGGATTGTCAGAAGGTTTATCCTCACTGAATAAACTTGTTATACATTTCGAAGCAATGGACCCAAACATTGAATGAATTGCAAGGATTGAACAGATGGTGCACGATGTGTTTTATCCATATCATGAAATTTATGAAGAAAAAAGAAACATACAATTCAGACAAAGCTCACCATGTTTATAAAAAAATCCAACTCTGGTAACCCCAACTGCTGCCTCAGATGACGACATCAACAATCCAAAGCCAAGCACCAGTGGCTAATAAAATGTGTTGTACATGTTTATATATTTTGATATGTTTTGCAATTGGGAAGATGTTTCCTATGGTATATTTTACACCTGTATTTTGTATTTTTGTATGTTTTGCAAATATTAAGCCAGTTGTACTGGTAATGCAGTGTTTTACTTAAACCTGATGAATGTAAAAATAAGAAACAAAATAGTGTAAAGATAATACAAATGGCATAAAATGAACAAAAAAGTTATGATATATAACAATAATAAAAAATTATAATAAAATATGTCTTAAAGATTTTTATAACATGATTTCACAGTACTGTACATATAGCCTACTCAACTTACGACTAAATAGTGTTTCAACCAGTCTGTTGGAACCAATTGTGGTCGTAAGTCGAGCACTAGCTGTACTTGGCTTAGGAAACTGAGTCCTCAGCAGGGCCTAATCTCCTCAAGGGTGGGCATGTTTATTTCCCAGGCTGTAGCCACAAGAAGGGACTGCTCACTAAAGAAAGATTGGAGAATGACTCAGCCCAGGGATTTTGGTAGCTGTCTTCCCATGTCTGTCCCTATAAACACAATCTTCAGACTTTTCTTACAGCACTCCAGTCCACTCCTTTCACAGCCCTCCTTTCACCAGAGTTCAGGGTAAGGGATTATAAAATATATTTTTGCTTTAACTTTTTAAGAAGTTTCCTGAGTATCTGCAGACTCCAGTCTCTTTCTGGCAGACAGAAATGTTGCTGATTTTCACAGCAGAATGTTATGTGATCACCTTGAAATAAATGATAGACAGATCCACCCAGCAACCTCATCTGGGACATATGCTTGAATACTGAGCAATTTTTAGTGCTTGAGGCTAAGATGTCCTGACCATCTGAGATATCCTCAGCACCCGGGGCCATTCTCAAACCAATCAAACCATTGGCTGCAGGAGGAGAAGAGGGATGGAAGGAGAGTAGAGAAGCAGATAGTCATTTCTCCTGTATGCCCTGAACAGGAATCAAACCTGGGTTGTCCATATGCTAGGTCAGTGCTTTATCCAATGAGCCACTGGCCAGGGCCCTGGCCTCAATAAGTTGACACTCCAAATATAACTTTTTCAGTTTCTTCATCATATTAAACTCTATGTTTATTGATTCTTGCATACCCTGAAGTATATCCAATAAAGGAAACCACTTGATGCTTGTAAGTGTATCATATTGATAGAATTGACTAGGAAAATAAATTTTTATTTTTTAAAATACTTTATTCAATTTTCAGAGAGGAGAGAGAGAGAGAGAGAGAGAGAGAGAGAGGGAGAGAGAGAGAGAGAGAGAAGGGGGAGAAGCAGGAAGCATAAACTCCCATATATGCCTTGACCAGGCAAGCCCAGGGTTTCAAACTGGCAAACTCAGTGTTCCAGGTCAGTGCTTTATCTCATTGTGCCAACATAGGTCTGGCTAAAATTTGATTTTTTGAAAAGGGTTTAAACAGTATGACATTTTATAAGTACTAATTTTCATAAAAGTCTTCTTGTTCTTCTCAGAAAGTTAAACTGTGGCTTATACAGATGAAACATGTAGCCTTTATTTCGTTTCACTTTTTAACCATCTAGTCTCAAATATCTTTCCTGTATGCCAAATTATTTTTAATGTTCAAGGTATTAGTAAAATAGCTAATTACTAACCACTTGGATATTTTCAAATAAAATAATGGTTGAATCTCCCAAATTGCATTTACAGTGAAAAATGCCTCATGCCAGTGGCTCAAATCTTGACAAATATGACATGACATTCATTAGTTTACTGCCTCCCATTGTGATAGATATATATATAATGACATAACCTAAGTAATGTGAAACTATTTATAAAGGTAAGAAAAAAATCAATAAGAACTGACTACCACTTACAGTTTTTAAGCTTATCTTCACATTTTTTCAGTTGAAAATTACTTAAAACAATGTGGAAAACTTGCCATCTTTTCTGTTATAATCTTAACTAACATTAGCATTTCTTATTTTTTCTTACTCAGTATTTCTCAAAAGAGCAAAATAATACATCAAATTTTAAGCTTTCATAAATTTTTAGGATAAAGGATACTAAGATGACTTGATTGTGGTAAGCATTTCGTAATGAATACAACTATAAAATTATCACACACATTATATACCTTAAGTGTATTCAATTTTTATTTTTTCATTATACCTTAATAAAACTAAGAGAAAAAGAGATTAAGCTAAAACTCTTACTAGGTATCAGTGTGTATAATTTCACTAAGGAACAAAATTTTTGTTGAATCCACAAAGCACTTGTACTTACCTAATTCATTGTGCTGTTCTCAAATCTGATATCAGTTTTCTCTGTAAGCTACAGGGTTTTTTTGCAACTCAAGAATTTAGGTTTTTATCCTATTGTTTAGTTTAACATAATGAAGTACAATGTCTTCTTGGGCATCATCTTTGTGAAAATATAATAATTTATATAATGCAGTAAATACACTAATACACTAAAAGATATAATTGCATCAGAATTTGTCTACAATTTTGAAATTGAACATATTAAAAAATTATTTGAATCATAAAATTTGTGCAAAACTTATTTAAATTCTATTCAGGCAAAAATTTGAGTTTGTAGCTCTTGCGTCTGAGTACTTGTTGAGGACAACCTCGTTTGATGCTCCAGCAGTAGTCTGTTCATCATTAACAGCTCCAAGATTTTCAGGAGACTTATCAAGGTGACTGTTTAGGAAGTGAATCTTAATGCTCATGTTACATGAAATGTTGCAGAAAGCCAACAGCATCCTTTGAAACTGAAGTTCATAGTTTTCTGCTTTTTTGTTGCCAAGGAAGTTCTTTGTAACTGCCACAAAAGACCGCCGTGCTGCTTTCTCCTCCTTATTCATCTTCCTGGCAAATTCTTCATCACATATAATAGTTCAAATTTGAGGTCCATCAAATACACCTACTTTTATCTTCTTGAAAGACAAGGCAAGAAAAGCAGAAATAATATGTTGAAATGATTCGCTTTCTCTATTCAAAGCCTAAACAAACTGCTTCATTAAGCCCAATTTGATGTGAAGTGGGGCAAAAATGATCCTGTCTCAAATAATTACAGGTTCATTCACAATATTTTGAATCCCTATTTCCAGAGCTTCACGTTTCAGCCACTTCTTCTGTGTCCAGTGTTTCTCCCGAGCTTGGCTGTCCCACAAACATGGAAAGCAAGGATACTTTGTGAAAAATCTCTGTTGCCCTAGCAGGAAATTTACCATTTTAAGATCTACACAAAGATCCAGTTATGATCCTCATACTTCAGAAAGTTGAGGACAATTTTTATGACATTATATTCTACTCATAGATGAGTTGAATAACCAATTGGAACAGCTGAATAAACATTATCATTGTGTAGAAAAACACATTTCAGACTAGGTTTAGAGCTGTCAAGAAATAGCCACCATTTTGTTGCACTGTAAGTGGTAACAGCTAGCTGGCTGAGAAGACTACTAATATTATGACATTAAACAAAGTGTTTGTCTTCAGAATGTCCACAAAAATTTGTTCACACATCCTAAAATAGGATACTTTAGCTGACCAGTGAAGTACATTCTTTTCTTGAGGCCTGGAGGCTAATAACTAAGCTGCTTTCTTTGACAGGCCCAAATCTTTTACTAAGTCATTCAATTTGGGTTGGCTAAATTGCTGAGGGGTTAATGACTACTTGGCATGAGAAGAAGACCCTTCAGATTCTACAACCATTTTCTCATGCATCTTATCAAAATACAATGGATCACCATGTTCACTTTCTTCATCCTTAGAAGAAATAAAGCCATTGAAAACTGGAACTGGAAGTGTCTCAGAGTGTAGGATAGGTGGTATTGTTGAAGGAATATTAGGAAATGTTATCATATGCCTTTTTTTGTATTTCTCTGAAGCTGGAAACCAGGAGGCAGTCAGACATACTCCTGCATGCGCCCGACCGGGATCCACTTGGCACACCCACCAGGGGGTGATGCTCTGCCCATCTGGGGCATCGCTCTGTCGTGACCAGAGCCACTCCAGCACCTGGGGCAGAGGCTAAGGAGCCATCACCAGCGCCCGGGCCATCTTTTGCTCCAATGGAGCCTTGGCTGCAGGAGGGGAAGAGAGAGACAGAGCGAAAGTAGAGGGGGAGGGGTGGAGAAGCAGATGGACGCTTCTCCTGTGTGCCTTGGCCAGGAATCAAACCCGGGACTTCTGCATGCTGAGCCAACTGGCCAGGGCCACCACTTTTTTATAGAGATGCATTTTGTATGGATCAGACAGATATAACAGTCACTGCTGTGATCCTTAGGTTCATGCCAAATCATGGAAATACCAAAAGGCATTCCTTTGCATTTTTCTTTTATCCAGTCATGAAGCATTTACTCACAATTATGACACAAAAAAATAAAGAGCCCAATTATTATCTTGATCACCAAGAGGAACTTGTAAATAGGCAATCTATGTATGTGTCACAAGTGATGAAATATTGTGCCTTTGATGTTGAGTGTGTAACAGCCACATATATAACAGAAAGTGTCAGGACTATTCTTCTATTACACCTACTCAAAGAAGTCATGATTCAATCTTAAAACAAAATAAGAGGGTGATTTTTATGAGATAATAATTTTTTTACATTTAGAAACAATGACAATTATGTAAAACTGATTATTTTATTTTTTACAGAGGCAGAGAGAGTTAGAGAGAGGGATAAACAGGGACAGACAGACAGAAACGGAGACATGAGAAGCATCAATCATTAGTTTTTCATTGAGAGTTGCAACACCTTAGTTGTTCATTGATTGCTTTCTCATATGTGCCTTGACTGCACACCTTCAGCAGAGCAATAACCCCTTGCTTGAGTCAGCAACCTTGAGTCCAAGCTGGTGAGCTTTGGTTCAAACTAGATGAGCCCACGCTCAAGCTGGTGACCTCAGGGTCTCAAAACTGAGTCCTCTGCATTCCAATCCGAAGCTCTATCCACTGCGCCACTGTCTGGTCAGTAAAAGTGATGTTTTAAAAACATTAATTGCCTTGTAATTATGTTCAATCAAAGAGTCATTGCCCTTTAATTCCAATTTAAAAACCAATGCATGCAATTAACTGTAACAAAAAAATTTAAAGTTGCATAAAAACTAGAGCATGCACTAAAAATGGGTTTCAGATTTGGAATCAGCCATGTACAAATATGTAGAAACATTTCTAAACCTCCATGCTACAGAAAATGAAAAAAAAATTGTTCCCCAGTGTTTTATCGCCAGTATTACAGAATCAGAGAATATATATTAAAAGAATGAAGGCAATATTAGAAAGGCATTTGCCCAATCTTCTTGACATTGTGCAAGGACTATATTTAACCCTTATAAAACTGCAGGGTTTAGTGATGTCAAAGAAATGGCACCATAAGGAGCGATACTGATAAATCTCCCCAAAAATTCAACAAGATCTTCAACTAGAGACAGAAAAATCTATCCTTGGAGCCTCCAGCAGTTCCACACTAAATGTAAAGTACTATCAACAAAACCACCCTCAGATGCCATTAAGGAAAAGGAAATCGAATATCATGGATACAAAAGACAAAGAGGTAGCACAGATAGATAAGGGAAATTCTGTGGAGAAAAATTTAATATATTGGAAACCTTGGAGCTAAATGACAGAGAATTCAAGATAGAAATCCTAAAAATACTAAGAGATATACAAGAAAATATAGAAAGGCAATTTAGGGAGTTCAGAAAACAACTCAATGAACACAAAGAATATATTACTAAGGAAATTGAAACTATAAAAACAAATTAAACAGAGATGAAAAACTCAAAACATGAGCTGAAAAACAAGGTAACAAGCTTAGCTAATAGAACAGGTCAGACAGAAGGTACGGTTAGTGAAATAGAAAACAAGCAACTTGAGGCACAACAGAGAGAAGAAGAAAGAGATTCAAAAATTTTAAAAAATGAGAAAGCCCTACAGGAATTGTCTGACTCCATCAAAAAGAATAACATAAGAATAATAGGTATATCAGAGGGAGAAGAGAGAGAAAATGGAATGGAGAACATATTCAAACAAATAATAGATGAGAACTTCCCAAGCTTGGGGAAAGAACTAAAGCCTCAAATTTAAAAAGGAAACAGAACTTCGAGTTTTCTTAACCCCATCAAATCTACTCCAAGGCACATCATAATGAAAATGGCACAAACCAATGACAAAGGAAAAATTCTCAAGGCAGCCAGGGAAAAGAAGAATAAACCTATAAAGGAAGGCCCATTAGATTATCATCGGAATTCTCAACAGAAACGTTACAATCAAGAAGAGAGTAGACCCCAATATTTAAAGTCCTGAAATAGAGGAACTTTCAGCCAAGAATACTATACCCATCAAATCTATCCTTCAAATACAAAGGAGAAATAAAAACATTCACAGATACAGAAAAGATGAGAGAATTTATCATCAAAAACCCCCACTCCAGGAATTACTAAAGAGTGTTTTCCAACCAGATACAAAGAACAAAAGAAAACAAAACCGCAAGTAAAACTCCACCAAGAAAACAATAAAACCAAATTTAAACTGTGACAATAAAAAGGGTGTAGAGGACTGAGATTAACAGTAGCAAAGGACGATGGAGTGCAGAAGCATTCATAAGATAGTGTACTACAATGAACATGGTAGGAACCCTTTTTATTATTTAATGGTAACCACCCTTAAAAAAACCACCACAGAAGCACATAATGAAAAAAAGATAGCAACAGAGGAAAGAAGTATGGAGTACAATCAAACAAAACAAAGGATAAGAAAACAAAAAAGAAGAATCAAACAAGACACAAAACTGACAGAAAGCAATATATAAAAAGGCAATAGGGAACCCACAAGTGTCAATAGTTACACTAAATGTAAACGGATTAAACTCACTAATAAAAAGGCACAGAGTAGCAGAATGGATTAAAAAAGAAAATCCAACTGTATGCTGCCTACAAGAAACTCATCTAAGCAACAAGGATAAAAACAAATTCAAAGTGAAAGGCTGGAAAACAATACTCCTAGGAAATAACATTCAAAAAAAAGCAGGTGTAGCCATATTCATATCTGATAATGCTGACTACAAGACAGCAGGAGTACTCAGAGACAAAAATGGTCATTTCATAATGATTGAGGGGACACTGAATCAAGAAGACATAACAATTCTTAATATATATGTACCAAACAAAGGAGCACCAAAATATATGATAGCTACTTATTTTCCTTAAAACAAAAACTAACAAAAACACAATTATACTTGGAAACCTCAATACACTGCTGATGGCTCTAGATCAGTCATTCAAACAGAGAATCAATAAGGATATATTGGCCTTAAACAAAACACTAGAGCACATGGATATGATAGACATCTACAGGACATTTCATCCCAAAGTGATAAAGAATACATTTTTCTCCAGTGTACATGGATCATTCTCAAGAATTGACCATATGTTGGGCCACAAAAATAACATCAGCATATTTTCTGATCATAAAGCCTTGAGACTAGAATTCAACTGCAAAAGAGAGGAAAAAACCCCCACAAAAATGTGAACACTAAACAACATACTTTTAAAAAATCAATGGGTCAAAGAAAAAATAAGTGCAGAGATAAAAAGATATATACAGACAAATGAAAATGACAATATAACATATCAGAATCTATGGGATGCAACAAAAGCAGTGATAAGAGGGAAGTTCATATCACTTCAGGCCTTATGAACAAACAAGAGACAGCCCAAGTGAACCACTTAACTTCACACCCTAAGGAACTGGAAAAGAAGAACAAAGACAACCCAAAACCAGCTGAAGGAAGGAGATAGTAAAAATCCGAGCAGAAATAAATGAAATAGAGAACAGGAAAACTATAGAAAAAATTAATAGAACAAGGAGATGGTTCTTTGAAAAGATCAACAAAATTGAAAAACCCTTGGCAAGACTTACCAAGGAAAAAAGAGAATGGACTCATATAAACAAAATCCAAAATGAAAGGAGAAATCACCATGGATATCATAGATATACAAAGAATTATTGTAGAATAATATGAAAAACTTTATGCCACCAAATTCAACAATCTAGAAGAAATTAATAAATTCCTAGAACAATACAACCTTCCTAGACTGAGTCAAGAAGAAGCAGAAAGCCTAAACAGACCAATTAGTAGGGATGAAATAGAAAAAACTATTAAAAACCTCCCCAGAAATAAAAGTCCAGGCTCAGACGGTTATACTAGTGAATTCTATCAAACATTCAAAGAAGACTTGGTTCCTATTCTACTGAAAGTCTTCCAAAAAACTGAAGAATAAGCAATACTTCAAAACACATTTTATGAGGCCAGCATAACCCTCATACCAAAAACGGTAGGACGGCACAAAAAAAGATAACTACAGACCAATATCTCTAATGAATGCTGATGCTACAATACTAAACAAAATATTAGCAAATCGAATAAAACAACATATTAAAAAATAATAAATCATGATCAAGCGGGATTCATCCCAGAATCTCAAGGATGGTTCAACATACGTAAAACGGTTAATGTAATACACCATATCAACAAAACAAAGAACAAAATCCACATGATCTTATCAATAGACGCAGAAAAGGCTTTCGATAAAATACAACACAATTTTATGTTTAAGACTCTCAACAAAAAGGGTATAGAAGGAAAGTATCTCAACATTATAAAGGGCATATATAATAAACCATCAGCTAACATCATATTAAATGGCACAAAACTGAAGACTTTCCCCCTTAAATCAGGAACAAGACAGGGTTGTCCACTCTTATTTAATGTGGTGCTAGAGGTTCTAGCCAGAGCAATCAGACAAGACAAAGAAATAAAAGGTATCCATATTGGAAAAGAAGAAGTAAAGTATCACTTTTTGCAGATCCCATGATCCTATACATCAAAAATCCCAAAGAATCTACAAAAAAACTACTAGAAACAATAAGCCAATACAGTAAGGTCTCAGGATACAAAATTAACATACAAAAGTCCATAGTCATTCTATATGCCAACAATGAAACATTTGAGAACGAACTCAAAAAAATAATCCCCTTCATGATTGCAACAAAAAAGGTAAAATACCTAGGAATAAACATAACAATGAATGTAAAAGACCTATATAATAAAAACTACAAAGCATTGTTAAGGGAAATCGAAAAAGATATAACAAGATGGAAGAATATTTTATGTTCTTTGTTAGGAAGAATAAATATAATCAAGATGGCCATATTACCCAAAGCAATATACAAATTTAATGCAGTTTCCATCAAAATTCCAAATACATTTTTTAAAGAAATAGAACAAAAAATTATCAGATTCATATGGAACTATAAAAAAACCCAAATAGCCAAAACAATCCTAAAGAAAAAAAATGAAGCTGGAGGCATTACAATACCTGTCTTCAAACTATATTTTAGAGCCACGACAATCAAAACAGCATGGTATTGGAAGAAAAATAGATACTCAGACCAATGAAACAGAATAGAAAGTCCAGAAATAAAACCATATATATATGTTCAAATAATTTTTGACAAAGGGGCCAACAACACACAATGGAGAAAAGAAAGCCTCTTCAACAAATGGTGCTGGGAAAACTGGAAAGCCACATGCAAAAGATTGAAATTGACGACAGTTTGTCCCCCTGTACGGAAATTAATTCAAAATAGATCAAAGACCTAAATATAAGACCTGAAACAATAAAGTACATAGAAGAAGACATAGGTTCTAAATTCATGGACCTTGGTTTTAAAGAGCATTTTATGAATTTGACTCCAAAGGCAAGGGAAGTGAAGGCAAAGATGAATGAATGGGACTACATCAGACTAAGAAGTTTTTGCTCAGCAAGAAAAACTGACAACAAAATAAACAGCCAACTAAATGGGAAGTGATATTTTCAACAACAGCTCAGATAAGGGCCTAATATCCAAAATACACAAAGAACTCATAAAACTCAACAACAAACAAACAAACAATCCAATAAAAAAATGGGAAAAGGACATGGACAGATACTTTTCCCAGAAAGAAATACAAATGGCCAACAGATATATGAAAAGATGCTCATCTTCTTTAGTTGTTACAGAAATGCAAATGAAAACTACAATGAGATACCACCTCACACCTGTTAGATTAGCTATTAACAACAAGAAAGGTAATAGCAAATGTTGGAGAGGTTGTGGAGAAGAGGAACTCTCATTCACTGTTGGTGGGAATGTAAAGTAGTACAACCATTATGGAAGAAAGTATGGTGGTTCCTAAAAAAACTGATTGCTTATGACCGAGCAATCCCTCTACTGGGTATATACCCCAAAACTTCGAAACATTGATACATAAAGAAACGTGCAGCCCCATGTTCATTGCAGCATTGTTCACAGTGGCCAAGACATGGAAACAACCAAAAAGCCCTTCAGTAGAAGACTGGATAAAGAAGATGTGGCACATATACACTATGGAATACTACTCAGCCATAAGAAATGATGACATTGGATCATTTACAACAAAATGGTGGGATCTTGATAACATTATATGGAGTAAAATAAGTAAACAAGAACTGCATTATTCCATAAGTAGGTGGGACATAAAAACAAGACTAAGAGACATTGACAAGAGTATGGTGGTTACGGAGGTGGGGGGAGAAAGGAAGGGGAAGGGGGGAAGGGGCACAAAGAACTCTAGATAGAAGGTCACGGAGGACAATCTGACTTTAGGTGATGGGTATGCAATGTAATTGATCGACAAGATAACCTGGACATGTTTTCTTTGAACATATTACCCTGATTTATTGATGTCACCCTAGTAAAATTAAAAAAAAAAAAGAAAACAAAAAAACTTCAGGGTTTAACAGTAAGAATAATAATTTAGATATCAGAAAACCTCTATTCTAGTTCAGAACCTCTGCTCCCCCTTGTATTTCCTAGACCTTAATATCTTCATTTACAAAAGTAAATGATTGGTCTTCTTTTCACTGGATGATAATAAACTATCTTTTAAACAAATTTGCCTTATCTGGATAAATTCATTAGTGAGTTCTTTTTATGTATTTTATATCATTTACATTTTTTTTACAGAGACAGAGAGTCAGAGAGAGGGATACATAGGGACAGAGAGACAGGAAGGGAGAGAGATGAGAAGCATCAATTTTTTTGTTGCAGCACTTTATTTGTTCATTGATTGCTTTCTCATGTTTCTTTATCATGGGGCTATAGCAGACCAAGTAACCCCTTACTTAAACCCAAGTCGGTGATCCTTGATCAAACCAGATGAACCTGCACTTACACTGTGACCTTGGGGTCTCCAGACTGGGTCTTTTGTTTCCCAGCCTGATGCTGTATTCACTGCACCACTTACTTGTTTTTCTGTTTGTTCTTAATTATGAAGTCAAATAGTTAATTACTATTTTGTCAAGTTGCACATCTACTTTTCTGATACATAGGTATTATTTCATCCATCATATTGTATTTTTCAGTTCATACTTAAAAATAAAATGCTTCCCTGTGCTACAGTGTAATAAAGACTAAAATCATCATCAGGTTGACCTGGGTTCAATTACTAGTTCCATACATTTCTTGGTTCATAATATTGGGTGAAACTTTAAACTTCAATGATGCTTTGTCTATAAAGTAGGCAATCATTATAATCACTTCCACACATATACTCACAATTGTTCATCTCTCATTTCATTATACTCCTTTATCAAAACTACCACTGGTTGAAACAACTCTCAGGCTATTCCATCTTTGTATGATGAAGGATCTGAGTATAGTTAGAAATGAAACAACTCTTTTTATTGGTCTCAGTTAAAATTCCTTACCAAAACCTAAGGTAGGCCTTTAATGAGATTCAAAGCTATACTATTTTCCCCAGTTTAAATTTTCATTGTCGTAGGTGACTAAATTTTATTTTTTCATTCCTTAATGCTTTTCCAGTGTTTTTGACTTAAATCTCAGATGATGCATGTTCACCTAAGAGTGGCCATGTGGCCAAGTTTTATTTTTTGGAATGGATTTGAAAGTCAGGTGCTTGAATTCCAAATCATCTTAAATTAAATAAAATTAATTTCTCTGGATTGTTGCTTTCTTTCCATGAATTAGAACATGGACATAACAACAACCCTGGTCTTATAATGCAGTCAAAAACAAATTAGGGAATTTCAGAGCAAAAAAGAAATGAATGTTGTTTCCTGGGTGACTATTTTGAGCTGAATAGCTTCTTCAGCTCAGAACAGCTTAACTGTTATGTGAGAGAAAAAAAAAACTTTTGTTTTATATAAGTCACTATGTGAT
This sequence comes from Saccopteryx bilineata, assembly GCF_036850765.1. NCBI lineage: Eukaryota > Metazoa > Chordata > Mammalia > Chiroptera > Emballonuridae > Saccopteryx > Saccopteryx bilineata. The sequence continues at coordinate 83,845,684 of NC_089502.1, read as the reverse complement.
GGTATTTCTTTGTTACATAACCTCAACTCTAAGAATATAATTTTTATGATTTGGATTCAAAATATTGCAATAAAATGCATCAAACTGAAGTGTCCAATTCTTGTTAAAACTAATAGTCCCATATAACCACCCCCAAAATATATAATTTCACCCCAGAAAGTTTCCTTATGTTTTCTTCCTATCAATCCTTATAAGAAACCACTTCCTAGTTTATATAAATATAGATTAGAAGTGTCTCCTATTAACTTTATATAAAAGGGAAAACATAGTATGTACTGTTTTCTGTCTGATTTTACTGATAATGTTTTTGAGGTTTATCGATGTGTTACATTTTTATTTGAAATTACAATTCTTATATTTTGTAATTTTTCATGAGAAAGGGAGTGTGGAAGGGGAACAGAGACAGGGAGAGAGAGAGAATGAGAAGCTTCAACTCATAGTAGTTTTCATTTTAGTTGTGCATTGACTGCTTCTTTTATGAGCCTTGATCAGGGTTCGGAGGTCATCAAGCCAAACCTGTTTCTCCTTCTAGGCTTAAGCCAGAAAATTTAAGCTATTCACACAAAAAAGTAAAGACCTTTGGAATTACATGGATGATACCCCACTCAAGCCAGCAACCCCATGCTCAAATTGATGAGCCTACACTCAAGCTGGCAACTTCGAGTTTTCAGACTGCCACCTCAGCATTCTGGGTCAACACTCTATTCACTGCATCATTACTGGTCAGGCAAAATTGCAATTTTTAATACATATATAGTACACTTTATTGATCCATTCCCTAGTTGATGGACAACTGTGTTGTTGTCTGGTTTTGATTGTTATGAATAATGATGCTATTATCATTCTTATGGAAGTCTCATTTTGTAGATTTGTTTTCTTTTCTCTTGGGTAAATAACAAGTGTGAAACACGATCACTGTAGAGATGCATGTTAAATTTTAATAAGAGCCTGAAAAATAAGCATCCAAAATAATTATAATATTTTACATATCTACCAAAAATAATAGTTTCTATTACTCGTCATACTAAACAATATTTGTTATGCTGCATGCAGTCTATTATTAATCTCATTAGTTAAGTTCTCCATTTATAATGTTCTATTTTTAATTCAAGAATTTCCTTTTTGAAGTTTTTTAATACATTCCATCTCTTTTGTGAAATTCTTCATCTGTTACCATACATTGTCCACCTTTTCAAATAAATATCCTATATATTTATCATAAACGTTGTAAACCTTTGCTTGAAATTGTTAACATATGACCATCTCTGGATTTGTTTCTATATACTATTTTCTCTTTTGATCATGGCTTATACTTTTTTTTTAAACATTTTTTATAATTTAATGTGTGCTGTATAATGTGTGTAAAAAAATACCAGCAGAATCTAAAGTAAATTATATATTTCCAGAGAAAGATTATACCACTTTGTCTGTTGGGTTGTAATACATTGGCACTGTAGAATTTAGTCAATCTGACATATATTTACCTGAGTATGGACATTTTCTTTAATTTCATTTAGCCTTATTTTACCAATAATTTGTATTATTTTATGGTAGTGCTAGTAAAAACTTCCTCTTCTAAGGAAATAGAAACATTAGCAGGACTCTAAATAATTATTTATGCTTAATATTGTAATCACTAACTTTTAAATCCATGGAAAAACACCGTTTTACAGCTTGGCTGACAATGATTGGGTTGCTTCAAAATTTTCTTTGCTCTTCAGTCTAGCCCCTGGATTTTGGTACCTTTAATAATCCCGTCTGTGCTGCTTATCCCTATGCCTTTGAAAGACCACTGCAATGAACAAAATGAATTGTCATCTCCCTTGTAAAAGCTTCAGGTATTGCCTGACCTGTGGTGGCGCAGTGGATAAAGCGTCAACGTGGAACACTGAGGTCGCCGGTTCAAAACCCTGGGCTTGCCTAGTCAAGGCACATATGGGAGTTGATGCTTCCTGCTCCTCCCACTCCCCCTTCTCTCTCTCTCTCTCTCTCACTCTCACTTCTCTCTAAAAATTAATAAAAAAGAAAAATTTAAAAAAAAGCTTCAGGTATTCCCCTTTCAGACTCAGTGTTTTCTGGGTTGGACTACCCCTGTGATTTTTCTGAAAGTCCATAAGAAAGAACTGACAGAAAAATAAAAACTTGCTCTGAAATAGAGGTTCTTCAGAATTCTTTTATTTAACTCTGAAACATATGTAAATGTTAAATGTTTATTAAAATTCTTGTTCTTTACTATGTATAACCATTAAATATTTTTTATTCTCTTTCCCTACTTTGCCTGGACTAGAAATGAGAGCAGTTTTTGATCACATAAAAATGCTTGAAATCTATGTATTTGGTTCACTGAAACATTCTCAAGTCTCTGATTTTTTATGACTTTGTATTATCTTGATTTTCCTCATTATTAAGATAAGAAGAACAATCTCTTTTCACTTTCTATTTCTTAACAGGAATTGAATATAATTTATATATAGTATTAATAGAATAGAATACTGAACATATTGAAGTGCTAGATATCTTATTTAATACAATGAAAATAAAAGTAACAAATGAGGATGACATCACAATAATGGCAGCATAGAGATACCCATGATTTCTCCTCTTAAAACATCAACAAATTGAACAGCTATTACTCAGCAAAGGAACCCCAGCTGTGCTCATATTCTTGCCTGAAAGATACATGCATCAAATGGATTAGGATGTAAAAGGTTGAGAAAGGGAGTGGAAGATAAGACAGACACTTTTGCAGTCAGGCTCTGAAGAAGACAGAAACCCATATTGTCTGGATTTGTGTTTACTGGGGCTATGGAAAAAGAAGAAACCAAAAGTGACTGGGTGTTCTTCTGCTTTTGGGAGTGGACAGATTGGGAAGAATTTGCAGAGTTACTGATCCAAAACATGATGTTACCGCCAGTGTTCTTGTAATCTGGCAGCCACATTCATTCAGACAGAGTGAGAGAAAAACAATGTGCACTTTTCCAGCTTTCTACATTCCCATCTGCCTCCTCTTGTGGGCACAGACGACCCATACATATGCTGTCTACAGGAGACAAACCTTAAAACAAAAAATGTACATAGACTAAAGGTAAAAGGTCAGAAAATTATTTCATGCAAATAGAAATGAAAAAAAAGCTAAGGTAGCAATACTTCTCTCAGACAAAATGGACTTTAAAACTAAGACTATAGTAAGAGATAAAGAAGGTCACTACAAAATAATAAAGGAAGCAATCCAACAGGAAGATATAACCATTATAAATATCTATGCACCTGGTATAGGAGCACATAAATATATAATGCAGACTCTGAAGAGTATAAAGTGCAAGATCAACAACACTATAATAGTAGGGTATTTCAATATGCCATTAACATCACTAGATACATCTTCAAGAAAGAAAATTTACAAGGAAATAGCAGAGTTAATGGACACACTAGATCAACTAGATTTAATAGATATCTTCAAAACCTTTCAACCTAAAGCAGAAGAATATATAATCTTTTCAAATGCTCATAGTATGTTCTCTAAGATAGACCACATGTTAGGGCACAAAAGTGGTTTCAACAAATTTAAGAAGATTAAAATCATTTCAAGCATTTTCTCTGATCACAATGGCATGAAACTAGAAATCAACCACAACAGAAAAACTAAAAAATACTCAACCACTTGGAAATTAAATACCATGTTATTAAATGACAAATGGGTTAACAATGAGATCAAAGAAGAAATAAAAAAAATTCTAGAAACAAATGATAATGAGCATACAACAACTCAAAATCTATGGAACACAGCAAAAGCAGTCTTGAGAGGGAAGTTTGTATTATTACAGGCATAACTTAAGAAGCTAGAAAAAGCTCAAATAAACAAATTAACCCCGCACCTAAAAGAACTAGAAAAAGAAGAGCAAGTAAAGCCTAGAGGTAGTAGAATGAAGGAAATAATAAAGATCAGAGTGGAAATGAATAACATAGAGGCTAAAGAAACAATATAGAGGATCAATGAAACCAGGAGCTGGTTCTTTGAAAAGGTAAACAAGATGATGAAACTTTAACCAGACTAACCAAGAAAAAAAAAAGAGAGGACACAAATAAATAAAATTAGAAATGAAAGTGGAGGAATGACAACAGACACAACAAAAATACAAAGAATTGTAAGAAAATAGTAGAAAGAAAATATGCCAAAAAAATTAGACAACTTAGATGAAATAGAGAAATATCTTGAAACATATAATATTTTTAAAAATCAATCTGGAAGAATCAGAAAACCTAAAATGACTGATTATAAAAAATTAGATCGGAGATGACGTCAGAGTAGTGGCGGGGTAGGAAGCGATACCAATAAATCTCCCCCAAAACTCAACAAGATCTTCAACCAGAAACAGAAAAACCTATACTTGGAGCCTCCAGATGCTTCGCAATACACCCAAAGGTATGGTCGAGTGAAAAATTGGCTAAATATATAACCAAACCCCGAAGGAAATAGGGAGTAAGAAATGCTCCGCCTTCCTCACTAACCTAAACAGGGCGGCTTTCTCTGGTAACTGTGAATATAGAAACTGAGGCGCGCAAAAGGGGTGAATAGATCCAGGCCGTGGCACAAAAGGCCGAACCAGGCTGTGGCACGGAGATCCAAGCCGAGGAAAAACTGATCCGGTGGCAACCCGGGCAATACAAGCTAACACTTGCGCCAAACCCAAACAAAGAAAGACAAGCGGGGCGGCCATTTTACCCGGTATCCTGGTCAGCGTGCACGCAGTTAGTGGGCGAGAGATTTCTTCCTAGGCCCCGAGAGTGGGTGCCCGTGTTGCCCCACAGAGAGGCAGGGTCAGAGGCCTTTCTGTGGGCCAAGGGCACAGTCTCTGGGCAGCCCCAGTGCCCTGGGAAAGCCACGCATGGGAGGGAGCGAGAACTAATTCCAACGGTGGAGATTTTCCGTGCTGGAGGGGGTTTCACTCAGAGGGAAACGTGGCCGGCCTCATATCCTGGTCTGCGCGCGCAGATAGTGAATGAGAGATTCCTCCAAGTGCCTCGGCAGTGCACGCCCGTGTTATCGCACAGAGGGGCAGAGTCAGGGGCCTTTGTGTGGGCCAAAGCAGAATCTCGGGCCTCCCCAGCGCCTTGCAAAAGCCGCACATGGGGATGGAGCGAGACTCAATTCCAACGCTGCAAGTTTTCCCTGCGGTTGAGGGTTGCACTCAGAGCGTGAGACTGCTGGCCGGAAATCCTGGTCTGCGCATGCAGACAGTGAATGAGAGTTTCCTCCAAGCACCCCGGAAGTGGGTGCCCACCTGTGTTACCAGACAGAGTGGCAGAACCAAAGGTCTTTGAGTGGGCGGAAAGCCCACCTGATTATGCTAGCAGCTCTGACTGACTGAGCCTTACCCAGAGCCCTGTGCTGAGTGGAAATAGAGTGGGGAATTGCCAGCTCTTTGAGCCTCTTACTATCCAGGCAGAGGCAGCAGCAACCCCATAGCTGGATTATCAGGCTACTAATTGAGGAAGGAAAGACTAGGAGAAAGGCTCCAGGAACATGGCCTCTCTCACTGTCAGAGCCTATAAATGCTAATGAGCCTCGACTTCCAGCGAGACTAAAGCACAATACATGACATTGCCATAGAGACTTATGAACTACAAACCTCTACCTGAGCGTGCCAAAGGGGCAGAACCCGGGGTACAGAATCACCGACCAGGAAGAGGGAGAGAAAAGAAAAAGCAAGAAGATAACCTCTCAAAATCAAGAATAATCTGCAGACTTTATAACGTATCACATTTTAATATATTTGTTCGTTTTTTTCTCTTATCTTCATTCTTGATACTTTTTTTCCTCCTCCAATTTGGCCGATTAACTCTCTGCTGGTCTTACTCTCTCCTCTCCTTGAACTACACTATCCATAAGTGTTACATCTCCCATTATCTTTTCTCTTCTCTTCCTTTCTCTCTATGAGGGTTGCACTCCAAAACCCTTAACTCTCTCTCTCCTTTCTTTTTTCTTTTAGTGGTTCCCTCTTTTTTCTCTCTCTCTCTCTTTCTTTTCTCCCTCTATATTAGTTTCTTCCTTTCTCCTTTACATCTCCTCTCATTTAAAACCTCAATAACAAACAAATTATCTTATCTGGGATTCAAACTTATGTTTGTGGCATTTTAGGGAGTTTTACTTCACCTTTTTAACTCACTAGCAGTGCTCCCATCCCTGGCTCTCCATTTTATCTAGTTCTTGTTCCACTAAATACAATAGTAATTTTTTAAATTGTACCCCATTTTTCCGTTTTCCTCTTATTTCTCTCATCATAACTCTTAGACAACCAACACCTAAAAGCAAATCATTTTATTCTTGACCCAAATTTTTTCCTTATTTGCTTTTTGTTGGTCCATATGCTCTTTTTTTTCTTTTTTTTTCCTTTTTTTTTTTTTGCCCCTTTATTACTTTTTCTTAATTCAAGCCCTCCATCACAGGCATTGTTTGTTATAATTGACAGTTCACCACAAGATTTTCTCAAGAAAGAGGAAAGAGGAAAAGAGAGGAAAAAAGGAGGGGGGGAATAATTTCCTTTTTTTTAATTTTTTATTTTATTTTATTTTTCTTTATTTCATTATTAATTTTTTTTAAAAAAACTCTTTTTTATTTTTTATTTTTTTATTATTTTTATTTTTTTTAACTTTTTATTCTTTATTAAATCTAATTAATACTATCAACAAAACCACCCTCAGATGCCATTAAGGAAGAGAAAATTGAATATCATGGATACAAAAGAAAGAGAGGTAACACAGCTAGATGAGGAAAAATCTATGGAGAAAAAATTTAATATATTGGAAACCTTGGAGCTAAATGACAGAGAATTCAAGATAGAAATCCTAAAAATCCTCCGAGATATACAAGAAAACACAGAAAGGAAATTTAGGGAGCTCAGAAAACAACTTAATGAACACAAAGAATATATGTCCAAGGAAATTGAAACTATAAAAACAAATCAAACAGAGATGAAAAACTCAATTCACAAGCTGAAAAACAAAGTAACAATCTTAGCTAATAGAACAGGTCAGATAGAAGAGAGGATTAGTGAAATAGAAGACAAGCAACTTGAGGCACAACAGAGAGAAGAAGAAAGAGAATCAAAAATTAAAAAAAATGAGATAGCCCTACAAGAATTATCTGACTCCATCAAAAAGAATAACATAAATATAATAGGTATATCAGATGGAGAAGAGAGAGAAAATGGAATGGAGAACATACTCAAACAAATAATAGATGAGAACTTCCCAAGCCTGTGGAAAGAACTAAAGCCTCAAGTTCAAGAAGCAAACAGAACTCTGAGTTTTCTTAACCCCAACAAACCTACTCCAAGGCATATCATAATGAAATTGACACAAACCAACAGCAAAGAAAAAATTCTCAAGGCAGCCAGGGAAAAGAAGAATAAACCTATAAAGGAAGGCCCATTAGATTATCATCAGATTTCTCAACAGAAACTCTACAAGCTAGAAGAGAGTGGACCCCAATATTTAAAGTCCTGAAAGAGAGGAACTTTCAGCCATGAATACTATACCCATCAAAGCTATCCTTCAAATATGAAGGAGAAATAAAAACATTCACAGATACAGAAAAGATGAGGGAATTTATCATCAGAAAACCCCCACTCCAGGAATTACTAAAGGGGGTTCTCCAATCAGATACAAAGAACAAAAAAAACCGAGCCACAAGTAAAAGCTCCAAGAAGAACACAATAAAACCAAATTTAAACTGTGACAACAACAAAAAGAAAGAGGGGGAGAAGATGGAGATTAACAGTAGCAAAGGACGATAGAGTGCAAAAGTACTCACAAAATAGTTCGCTACAATGAACAGGGTAGGGATCCTTTTCATTACTCAAAGGTAACCACCATTGAAAAAACCACCACAGAAGCACATGAGATAAAAAAGATAGCAACAGAGGAAAGATGTATGGAATACAACCAAATAAAAACAAAAGATAGAAAAACAAAAGAGAAGGATCAAACAAGACACAAAACTAACAGAAAGCAAGATATAAAATGGCAATAGGGAACTCACAAGTATCAATAAATACACTAAATGTAAACAAATTAAACTCACCAATAAAAAGGCACAGAGTAGCAAAATGGATTAAAAAAGAAAATCCAACTGTATGCTGCCTCCAGGAAACTCATCTAAGTAACAAGGATAAAAACAAATTCAAAGTGAAAGACTGGAAAACAAGACTCCAAGCAAATAACATAAAAAAAGCAGGCGTAGCAATACTCACATCGGATTATGCTGACTACAAAACAGGAAAAGGACTCAGAGACAAAAGTGGCCATTTCATAATGGCTAAGGGGACACTGAATCAAGAAGACATAACAATTCTTAATATATATGCACCAAAACAAGGAGCACCAAAATATATAAGACAGCTACTTATTGACCTTAAAACAAAAACTGACAAAAATACAATCATACTTGGAGACCTCAATACACCACTGACGGCTCTAGATCGGTCATCCTAACAGAAAATCAACAAAGACATAGTGGCCTTAAACAAAACACTAGAGCACCTGGATATGATAGACATCAACAGGACATTTTATCCCAAAGTGACTGAGCACACATTTTTCTCCAGTGTACATGGATCATTTTCAAGAATTTACATTATGTTGGGCCACAAAAACAACATCAGCAAATTCAGAAAAATTGAAGTTGTACCAAGCATATGTTCTGATCATAAAGCCTTGAAACTAGAATTCAACTGCAAAAAAGAGGAAAAAAATCCCACAAAAATGTGGAAACTAAACAACACACTTTGAAAACATGAATGGGTCAAAGAAAAAATAAGTGCAGAGATCAAAAGATATGTACAGACTAAGGAAAATGACAATATGACATATCAGAATCTATGGGATGCAGCAAAAGCAGTGATAAGAGGGAAGTTCATATCACTTCAGGCATATATGAACAAACAAGAGAGAGCCCAAGTGAACCACTTAACTTCACACCTTAAGGAACTAGAAAAAGAAGAACAAAGATAACCCAAAACCAGCCGAAGAAAGGAGATAATAAAAACCAGAGCAGAAATAAATGAATTAGAGAACAGAAAAACTATAGAAAAAATTAATAGAACAAGGAGCTGGTTCTTTGAAAAGATCAACAAAATTGGCAAACCCTTGGCAAGACTTACCAAGAAAAAAAGAGAAAGAACTCATATAAACAAAATCCAAAATGAAAGAGGAGAAATCACCACAGACACCGTAGATATACAAAGAATTATTGTAGAATACTATGAAAAACTTTATGCCACTAAATTCAACAACCTAGAAGAAATGGATAAATTCCTAGAACAATACAACCTTCCTAGACTGAGTCAAGAAGTAGCAGAAAGCCTAAACAGACCTATCAGCAGAGAAGAAATAGAAAAAACCATTAAAAACCTCCCCCAAAATAAAAGTCTAGGCCCTGACGGCTATACCAGCGAATTTTATCAAACATTCAAAGAAGATTTAATTCCTATTCTACTCAAAGTCTTCCAAAAAATTGAAGAAGAAGCAATACTTCCAAACATATTTTATGAGGCCAACATAACCCTCATACCAAAATCAGGCAAGGGTGGCACAAAAAAAGAAATCTACAGACCAATATTTCTAACGAATACAGATGCTAAAATACTAAACAAAATACTAGCAAATCGAATACAACAACATATTAAAAAAATAATACATCATGATCAAGTGGGATTCATCCCAGAATTTCAAGGATGGTTCAACATACGTAAAACGGTTAACGTAATACACCATATCAACAAAACAAAGAACAAAAACCACATGATCTTATCAATAGTTGCAGAAAAGGCTTTCTATAAAATACAACACAATTTTATGTTTAAGACTCTCAACAAAATGGGTATAGAAGTAAAATATCTCAACATGATAAAGGCCATATATGATAAACCATCAGCTAACATCATATTAAATGGCACTAAACTGAAGGCTTTCCCCCTTAAATCAGGAACAAGACAGGGTTGTCCACTCTCTCCACTCTTATTTAATGTGGTACTAGAGGTTCTAGCCAGAGCAATGAGACAAGACAAAAAAATAAAAGGCATCCATATCGGAAAAGAAGAAGTAAAGGTATCACTTTTTGCAGATGATATGATCCTATACATCAAAAACCCCAAAAAATCCACAAAAGGACTACTAGAAACAATAAGCCAATACAGTAAGGTCGCAGGATACAAAATTAACATACAGAAGTCAATAGCCTTTCTATATGCCAACAATGAAACAATTGAGAAGGAACTCAAAAGAATAATCCCCTTCATGATTGCAACAACAACAAAAAAATACTTAAGAATAAACGTAACAAAGAATGAAAGGACTTATATAATGAAAACTATAAACCATTGTTCAGGGAAATCGAAAAAGATATAATGAGATGGAAGAATATACCTTGTTCTTGGCTAGGAAGAATAAATATAATCAAGATGGCTATATTACCCAATGCAATATACAAATTTAATGCAATTCCCATCAAACTTCCAATGACGTTTTTTAAAGAAATAGAGCAAAAAATCATCAGATTTATATGGAACTATAAAAAACCTTGAATAGCCAAAGCAATCCTAAAGAAAAAGAATGAAGCTGGGGGCATTACAATACCTGACTTCAAACTATATTATAGGGCCACGGCAATCAATACAGCATAGTATTGGCAGAAAAATAGACACTCAGACCAATGGAACAGAATAGAAAGTCCAGAAATAAAACCACATATATATAGTCAAATAATTTTTGATAAAGAGGCCAACAACACACAATGGAGAAAAGAAAGTCTCTTCAATAAATGGTGCTGGGAAAACTGGAAAGCCACACGCAAAAGAATGAAAGTGGACTACAATCTCTCCCCTTGTACAAAAATTAACTCAAAATGGATAAAGATCTAAACATAAGACCTGAAACAATTAAGTACATAGAAGAAGACATAGGTACTGAACTCATGGACCTGGGTTTTAAAGAGCATTTTATGAATTTGACTCCAAAGGCAAGAGAAGTGAAGGCAAAAATTAATGAATGGGACTACATGAGACTAAGAAGTTTTTGCTCAGCAAGAGAAACTGATAACAAAATAAACAGAAAGCCAACTAAATGGGAAATGATATTTTCAAACAACAGCTCAGATAAGGGCCTAATATCCAAAATATACAAAGAACTCATAAAACTCAACAACAAACAAACAAACAATCCAATAAAAAATGGGAAGAGGATATGAATAACACTTCTCCCAGGAAGAAATACAAATGGCCAACAGATATATGAAAAGATGCTTGTCTTCTTTAGCTATTAGAGAAATGCAAATCAAAACGGCAATGAGATACCACCTCACACCTGTTCGATTAGCTGTCATTATCAAGATAGGTAATAGCAAATGTTGTAAAGGCTGTGGAGAAAAAGGAACCCTCATCCACTGTTGGTGGGAATGTAAAGTAGTACAACCATTATGGAAGAAAGTATGGTGGTTCCTCAAAAAACTGAAAATAGAACTACCTTATGACCCAGCAATCCCTCTACTGGGTACAGCAATCCCAAAAACTCAGAAACATTGATACGTAAAGACACATGCAGCCCCATGTTTATTGCAGCATTGTTCACAGTGGCCAGGACATGGAAACAACCAAAAAGCCCATCAATAGATGGCTGGATAAAGAAGATGTGGCACATATACACTATGGAATACTACTCAGCCATAAGAAATGATGACATCGGAACAGTTACAGCAAAATGGTGGGATCTTGATAACATGATACGAAGCGAAATAAGTAAATCAGAAAAAACCAGGAACTGTATTATTCCATATGTAGGTGGGACATAATAGTGAAACTAAGAGACATTGATAAGAGTGTGGTGGTTACTGGGGGAGGGAGGGGGGAATGGGAGAGGGAAAGTGGGTGGGGAGGGGCACAAAAAAACAAGATAGAAGGTGACAGAAGACAATCTGACTTTGGGTGGTGGGTATGCAACATAATTGAATGACAAGATAACCTGGACTTGTTATCTTTGAATATATGTATCCTGATTTAGTGATGTCACCCCATTAAAAAAAAAATTATTAAAAAAAAATTAGATCAAAACAATTATCAAAAAACTCCCAACAAACAAAAGTGCTGGGCCCGATGGCTTCACAAGTAATTTATACCAAAAATTCAAAGAAGAACTAACATCTATCCTTCTCAAGCTATTTCAAAAAATTCAAAGGGAAGAAAGACTTCCAAGCTCCTTTTATGAGGTAAGTATAATTCTGATTCCAAAACCAGGCAAAGAAAACACACACACAAAAATAATAGGTCAATATCCCTGATAAATTTAGATGTTAAAATCTTCAACCGAATATTAGCAAACCAAATTCAGCAATATATATAAAAAAATCATACACCATGATCAAGTCGGATATATTCTGGGGAGACAAGGCTGGTACAATATTCACAAATCAATCAATGTGATTTATCACATAAACAAAAGTAAGGTAAAAAACCACATGATAATTTTAATAGATGCGGGAAAAACATTTGATAAAATCCATCACCCATTCATGTCCAAAACTCTCAGCAAAATGGGAATACAGGAAACATATGTCAACATGATAAAAGCCATCTATGGCAAACCCACAGCCAACATCATACTTAATGAGCAAAAATTAAAATAAATCCCCTTAAAATCTGGAACAAGGCAAGGGTGTCCCTTTTCTCCACTCTTATTCAACATAGTTTTAGAAGTCTTAGCCACAGCAATCCAACAAGAAGAAAAAATAAAAGGCATCCAAATCGAAAAAGAAGAAGTAAAGCTCTCATTATTTGCAGATGATATAATATTGTATATAGAAAAACTAAAGTCTCAGTCAAAAAAATACTGGACCTGATAAATGAATTCAGCAAGGTGGTAGGATATAAAATTAATACTCAGAAATCAGAGACATTTTTATATACCAACAATAAACTTTCAAAAAGAGAAATTAAGGAAACAATCCCCTTCACTATTGCAACCAAAAATAAATAAATAAAGTACCTAAGAGTAAATTTAACCAAGGTAATTAAAGACTTGTAATCAGAAAATTATAAAACATTGATAAAAGAAATCAAGGAAGATACAAACAACTGGAAGTATAATATATACTGTGCTCATGGTTAGGAAGAATAAACATCATTAAAATGTTTATATTACCCAAAGCAATTTAAAAAGTCAATGCACTACCTATTAAAAGACAAATTACATACTTCAAAGTTATAGAACACATATTTCCAAAATTTATATAGAACCAAAAAAAAAAAACACAAACACCAAAGTTGGTGGTCTAGTTTTACTTTTTTGTAAGTAGCTGTCCAATTTTCCCAACACCACTTCTTTAAGAGACTGTCTTTACTCTAGTGTATGCTCTTACATCCTTTGTCAAATATCAATTGTTCATATAGGTGTGGGTTTATTTCTGGGTTCTGGGTTCTGTTCCATTGATCTGTATACCTGTTCGTATGCCAGTACCAAGCTGTTTTGAGTATGATGGCCTTGTAGTATAACTTGATAACAGGAAGTGTGATACCCCTGCTTTATTTTTTTTCATGATTTCTGAGGCTATTTGTTTTTTTTTTTGTTTCCATATAAATTTTTGAAATATTTGTTCTATATCTTTGAAGTATGTCATTTGGGATTTTAATAGGAATTGCATTGAATTTATAGGCTGCTTTGGGCAAAATAGAGATTTTAATGATGTTTATTCTTTCTATCATTGAACAAGGTATGCTTCCACATGTTTGTATCTACCTTGATTTCCTTTATCAATGTTTTATAATTTTACAAGTACAAGTCTTTAACTTCTTTGGTTAAATTTATGCCTTGGTATTTTATTTTGTTGTTGTTGCAATAGTGAAGGAGATTGTTTTCTTAATTTCTCTTTTAGAGATTTCATTGTTGGTATATATAAATGCCACTGATTTCTGAATATTGATTTAATATCCAGCCACCTTGCTTAATTCATTTATCAGGTCCAGTAGTTTTTTGACTGAGACTTTAGGTTTTCTATGTAAAGTATCATATTAGCAGCAAATAATGATGGTTTTACTTCTTCTTTTCCAATTTGGATGCCTTTTATCTCTTCTTTTCTGATTGTTGTGGCTAGAACTTTCAGAAATATATTGAATAAGAGTGGTGAAAGAAGGATCACCTGCCTTGTTCCTGATCTTAAGGGGATTTCTTTTCATTTTTGCCCATTAATTATGATGTTGGCTTTAGGTTTGTCATAGATTCCTTTTATCATGTTGAGGTATGATCCCTGTATTCCCACTTTGCTGAGACTTTTTATCATAAATGGATGCTGGATTTTACCAAATTTATTTTCTGCATCTATTGATATTCTCATGTGATATTTATCCTTCCTTTTGTTTATTTGTTGAGTCACATTGATTGATTTGCGAATATTGTACCAGCTTTGACTTCCCAGAATAAATCCCTCCTCATCGTGATGTATGATTTTTTTCAAGTATTGCTGGATCCGGTTTGCTGATTTTATTTTTAATAATTTTATTTTTTAATGGGGCAACATCAATAAATCAGGATACATATATTCAAAGATAACAAGTCCAGGTTATCTTGTCATTGAATTATGTTGCATACCCATCACCCAAAGTCAGATTGTCCTCTGTCACCTTCTATCTAGTTTTCTTTCTGCCCTTCCCCCTCTCCATTTCCCTCTCCCTCTCCCCCCTCTCCTCATAACCACCACACTCTTATCAATGTCTCTTAGTTTCACTTTTATGTCCCACCTACGTATGGAATAATGCAGTTCCTGTTTTTTTCTGATTTACTTATTTCACTTCGTATAATGTTATCAAGATCCCACCATTTTGCTGTAAATGATCCGATGTCATCATTTCTTATGGCTGAGTAGTATTCCATAGTGTATATGTGCCACATCTTCATTAGGTTTGCTGATATTTTGCTGAGAATTTTAGCATCTAAATTCTTCAGGGATATTGGTCTATAGTTTTGTTGTTGTTGTTGTTGTTTTTGTTTGTTTGTTTTTTGTAGTGTCTTTGCCTGGTTTTGGAATCAGTATTTTGCTTGCCTCATAAAAGGAGTTTGAAAGTTTTCCCTACTCTTGAATTTTTTGAAAATGCTTAAGAAGGGTAAGAGTTAGTTCTTCTTTGAATATTTGATAAAATTTGCCTGTGAAGCTATCAGGCCCAGGACTTTTGTGTGTTGGGAGCTTTTTTACTTTTTTATTGATTTTAATTTATTATGTTTACATAGATTCTAGTGTTGCCCCAAATGCATCCTCCCTACTCTGTATTCCCCTCAATATCTCCCTTACCTCCTCCCTACAGTGATCTCCCCCCTTCCCTTCAGGTTTATCCCAACCTATCATTCCCTTTCTTTCTGTCCTCTTTTCCTCTGGTCTCTTTAATCTCTCCTCTGTCTCAATTCCATTTCTCAGTTCACATTGTTCACTGAATTCTTCAAATGAGTGATGTCATATGATATTTTTCTTTGCCTGGCTTATTTCACTTAACATAATAGTTTCCATGTTCATCCATGTTGTCGCAAAATGTAAGATTTCCTTCATTTTCATGGCCCCATAGTATTCCATTGTATATATGTACCAAAGCTTTTTAATCCACTTGTTCACTGACGGACACATGGGCTCTTTCCAGATCTTCATAATTGTGAACAATGCTGACATATACATGTGTGTGCATTTCTTCTTTTGAAATAGTGCTATGGTGTTCTTGGGGTATATATCTAAAAATGGGATAGTTGAGTCAAAAGGCAGTTCCATTTTTTATTTATTGAGAAATCTCCATACTGTTTTCCACAGTGACTGCACAAGTATGCATTCCCACCAGCAGTGCAGGAGGGTTTCCTTTTCCCCACATCCTCGTCACACTTATTCTGTGTTATTTTGATGAGCACCATTCTGACTGGTGTGTGGTAATATTTCATTTTGGTTTTAATTTGCATTTCTCCAATGATTAGTCATATTGAGCATTTTTTCATATGCCTATTGGCCATCTGTATGTCCTCTTTGGAGAAGTGTCTACTCATTTCTTTTACCCATTTTTTGATTGGGTTGTATATCTTTCTGGTGTTGAGTTTTACAATTTCTTTATAAATTTTGGTTATTAAGCCCTTCTCAGACATATTGTAAAATATGTTCTTTCACTATATAGTTTGTCTTTTTATTCTGTTCTTATTGTCTTCAGCTATGCAAAAGTATTTTAGTCTGATATAGTCCCATTTGTTCACCCTGTCTGTTATTTCACTTGCCAGTAGAGATAAATCAGCAAATATATTGCTGCCTGAGATGTCAGAGAGCTTACTGCCTATGTTTTCTTCTAAGATGCTTATGAATTCACAGCTTACATTTAAGTCTTTTATCCATTTTGAGTTTATTTTTGTAAATGGTATAAGTTGGTGATCTAGTTTTATTATCTTGCAGGTAGCTATCCAATGTTCTCAGCACCATTTGTTAAAGAGGCTGTCTTTACTCCATTGTATGTTCTAACCTCCTTTTTCAAATATCAGTTGTCCATAAAGTTGTGGGTTTATTTCTGGATTCTCTGTTTCATTCCATGGATCTATATGCCTGTTTTTATGCTAGTACCAAGATGTTTTGATTACAGTGGCCTGTAGTATAAGTTGATATAAGGAAGTGTGATACCTTCTACTTTATTCTTCCTTTTTAAGATTCCTGAGGCTATTTTGGTGTTTGTGTTTTTTTTTTGGTTCTATATAAATTTTGGAAATATGTGTTCTATAACTTTGAAGTATGTAATTTGTCTTTTAATAGGTAGTGCATTGACTTTTTAAATTGCTTTGGGTAATATAAACATTTTAATGATGTTTATTCTTCCTAACCATGAGCACAGTATATATTATACTTCCAGTTGTTTGTATCTTCCTTGATTTCTTTTATCAATGTTTTATAATTTTCTGATTACAAGTCTTTAATTACCTTGGTTAAATTTACTCTTAGGTACTTTATTTATTTATTTTTGGTTGCAATAGTGAAGGGGATTGTTTCCTTAATTTCTCTTTTTGAAAGTTTATTGTTGGTATATAAAAATGTCTCTGATTTCTGAGTATTAATTTTATATCCTACCACCTTGCTGAATTCATTTATCAGGTCCAGTATTTTTTTGACTGAGACTTTAGTTTTTCTATATACAATTTTATATCATCTGCAAATAATGAGAGCTTTACTTCTTCTTTTTCGATTTGGATGCCTTTTATTTTTTCTTCTTGTTGGATTGCTGTGGCTAAGACTTCTAAAACTATGTTGAATAAGAGTGGAGAAAAGGGACACCCTTGCCTTGTTCCAGATTTTAAGGGGATTTATTTTAATTTTTGCTCATTAAGTATGATGTTGGCTGTGGGTTTGCCATAGATGGCTTTTATCATGTTGACATATGTTTCCTGTATTCCCATTTTGCTGAGAGTTTTGGACATGAATGGGTGATGGATTTTATCAAATGTTTTTCCCGCATCTATTAAAATTATCATGTGGTTTTTTACCTTACTTTTGTTTATGTGATAAATCACATTGATTGATTTGTGAATATTGTACCAGCCTTGTCTCCCCAGAATATATCCGACTTGATCATGGTGTATGATTTTTTTATATATATTGCTGAATTTGGTTTGCTAATATTCGGTTGAAGATTTTAACATCTAAATTTATCAGGGATATTGACCTATTATTTTTGTGTGTGTGTTTTCTTTGCCTGGTTTTGGAATCAGAATTATACTTACCTCATAAAAGGAGCTTGGAAGTCTTTCTTCCCTTTGAATTTTTTGAAATAGCTTGAGAAGGATAGATGTTAGTTCTTCTTTGAATTTTTGGTATAAATTACTTGTGAAGCCATCGGGCCCAGCACTTTTGTTTGTTGGGAGTTTTTTGATATATGTCCTCTTTGGAGAAATGCATATGCCTTTCTTTCGTCCATTTTTTGATTATATTGTTTACCTTCCTGGTGTTGAGTTTAAGAGGATCTTTATAAATATTGACCCCTTATCAGACATATTGGCAAATATATTCTCCCATTGTGTGGGGTGCCTTTTCATTTTGTTAATGGTGTCTTTTGCTGTGCAAAAGCTTTTTAGTTTCATATAATGTCATTTGTTCATCCTGTCCTTAATTTCACTTCCCCTTGCAGATAAATTAGCAAAAATATTCCTACAAGAGATATCAGAGAGTTTACTGCCTATGTTTTCTTCCAACATGATTACAGTTTCACAACTTACATTTAAGTCATTTATCCATTTGAGTTTACTTTTTTTTTAATAATTTTATTTTGATAATTGTTTGATCTATGAGTCTTTATTCTCTCCCCTTTTATGTTATTGTTGTCATAGATTATCTTTGTTTTTATTGTGATCTTTTGGGGGTTTTTGCTTGTAGATTTTATCTGTTTTATTTTTTATATCTTGTCGAAAAACTTCCTTATTTCCTGCAGAGAGGGGTTTTTGGTGTTAAATTCCCTCTGCTTCAGTATGTCTGCATTTTTTAAAATTTCTCCTTTATATTTACAAGATAGTTTTGAAGGGTATATTATTCTTGTCTGGTAATTTCTTTTTTTCAGTACTTTAAATGTTTGCTAGCACTCTCTCCTGCCTCTTAGAGTTTCTGCTGAGTGTTTTTTGTCATAACATGTCATCTAACCTAGAAAATATACCATGATTTCTTGAAAAGAATATATATTCTGCTGCTTTGGAGTGAAATGTTCTGAAGATATTAATTAAATCCAGTTGTTCTAGTCTGTCATTTTAAACTTCTGGGGGTTTTTTTTGGTTGATTTTCTGTTGGATATATCCATTGATGTTAGTTGTGCATTAAATTCCCTACTTTAGTGTATTGCTTTCAATCTTTCTTTTTTTGTCTAGCAAAAAATGTTTCATATATTTTGGTGTCCCTTTATTGAGTGCATAAATATTTACAATGGGTATAGCTCTTGTTCAATTATTTCCTTTATCATCATATAGTGACCTTCTAGTTTTTTAATATAGACTTTGTTTTACAAACTAATTTATCAGATACAAGTATTGCTAATACAGCTTTTTTTATTTGTGTTGATGTAGAATATTGGTTTCCATAATTTTACTGCCAGTCTATGTGTATATTTTATCTGAGGTGTGTCTCTTATAGACAGCATATATGGATAGTCTTGTTTTCTTACCCATGCAACTACCCTATGTCTCTTGATTAAAGCATTTAATACTTTAACATTTAGGGTTATTATTAATATGTACTTGTATATTGTCATTTTATTATTTAAACCTATAATTTTCTTATATTCAATTTTTTCCCTTTTTATATTAGGCTCTTTAATATATTTTGTAGTTCTGCTTTACTGGTAGTGAGCTCTTTGAGCCTTATTTATTTATTTATTTATTTGACTAACCAGTTCTGTTTTTCTCCTTCTATTATAAATTATAGCTTTACAGGATGGAGTATTCTCAGTTGTATATTTTTGTTGTACATCTCTTTAAATATTTCTTTCCCGTCCCTTCTGGACTGAAGTGTTACTATTGAGAAGTCAGATATCAGCCTGATGAGGGATCCCTTAAATAATTAATTGTTTTTCTCTTGTAGCTTTTAGTATTATTTCTTTGTCTCTTAACATTGACATTTTAATTATAATGTGTCTTCATGTTTTCCTCTTTGGATCTATATTTAATTGGACTCTCTCTGCTTCTTGGGCTTGTGAGACTTTTTCTTCATCAGGTTATGGTAGTTTTTAGCTATGATTTATTTAAACAAATTCTTTATCCCTTGTGCATTCTGTTCTCCTTCAGGTACTTCTATAATTTGGATGTAGATTCACTTCATTTTGTTGCATAGGTCTCTTAGAATTTCCTCAGCCTTTTTGTGTTTTTGTACCTCTTTTTTTCCTGCTTTGTTTCTGTGTTTATTTTTAGCTTATTGTCTAAATTGATGATTCAATCCTCCATTTCATCCAACATACTGTTGACTTTTTTCTATTACAATATTCATCTTTGATATTGTATTTGCCATTTCTGATTGTTCTTTTGTTATGATTTCAATGCTTATTTTAATGACTATTACCTCTTTGTTTAGGTTTTCTTTGAGAATATACATTCTTACTCTAAGATCATTGAGCATTCTAATAATCCATAGTTTAAACTATGTCTTATAATTTGGTTGCTTCCATTACATTGAATTATTTTTCTGGAGATTCTCTTATTGATTTATTTGGGTCATATTTCTCTGCTTTTTTTTTTTTAGTCTTTTGTATATTGCATAGCTCTGCTCTGGCTCCCAATTCTGTTCTAACATCATTTGAGGAAGGTGGGCTCAGTGTTACTAACCTGCGGGCCACCTGAATTCCTTGCTTTAAGGATGTATTTTGAGAGTTATATTTACCCTCCTGTTTTATGTGTCTTGAATGCTGTTTCCTTTTTCTGTGAGTGGATTTAACACTTCAGCCTTGTTGACTGAAGGGTAAACCTTGATCATGTGTACTAGCCATTGTGTGTCACAGAGACAATGACAAGTTGGATACCACAAAGAGTGCAGCAAGTGACCTACAGGAGACTGATTCACAATGCCCTGTAGATATTTCATGAGATGGCACTGACCTACAGTCCTTACATGTATTTATTGATACACACATATCAGAAGTGTGGATGAGAATGAGGAAGTCAGGAAGAAGAGAAAATAATGAGAAAGTCAGGAAGGGGGCCTTCTTTGAAGTAGAAAAAATGATAAGGCAAATAGCTCAAATGTCCTCACTTATTGATTAATGAGATTTACTAATTCTTTCCCTATTGTGCTGCATTCTGCACAGTTTTGTTTTTAGTACTTTCTGTCAGTGACTCCACTGTAGCTTTTGCCTCAAGGCACTGAACTCTGTACCTGTTCTATCTTCCTATTTAGTGCCTCTATAACTTTGCAGTGTGTATCCTATGGTGTGTAAAATTCTCAGCAGAATCTCATACCTGCTAAATTTCTTTTTTTGGGTGCACTCTTTCTGAGGCAAGTTATGTCTAGCATTGTTGTGGTCAGCCTTGTACTACTGGTTTTGATGTTTCTGGGTCCTCTTGGCCTGGGTTCAGGTACAAGTTTGTGTTAGATATTGTTTATATTTTATGATGGGCTAATTGTTTGGAGCTAGTGCTCTGTTCACTCTTTGTGTCTGTTTTCTGTTCATTGGTGTGTGTCAGAGGAGCCAACTTCTGTAAAAAACTATCAGGTTCCTGCTTAGTGCTGACAGAAGCTATGTAAAAGGGCCCTAGTTCCTTAATATTTGTCTCCACTTTTTAACAACTCTACCTCTTCTTTCAGCATCTTGGTTTTCTCACAATATTTTCTGTAGAACATCTGTAGAGTCAGCTCAGACTCTACAGATCTTGGTCTCATCTTACCAACCCCTCCACATGTTGTAAGCTTGTTAATTTAGGGCAACTAATGTCAAGAGGACAATAACAATAACACCCCTACTCCTAGGGTGTCTTGGTAATGAGTTCAGTATGTGGAAAGTGGCCCCCAATCCAGAGCCTAATTACTCAGTCACTGCTGTATATGCCAATTATACTTCTCCCCAGCAAGATGAGTTTCAGGTTGAGATTTAATAGGCCTGATTGCTGCCTCTAAAGATGTTCTTTCAGCGAGGGAGCCCCTGATTTCAGTCAGGAATAGTGAGACTCTTGCACAATGGCTGATTGTGTGTCTCCCAAGGAAGGTGGCTAAGCCCTTCCACTAGTTCCAATAATAGGCTCCAAAAAACTTACTCTTTGAATGTCTGTATTCTAAGCTTCTCTTTATTTCTCCTGTGAAACTTTTCCCAGTGGGGCAGAATATCCAGGACTTGGGTTGGCTGTGAAACTTTACCTTGTTGGGCTTGTTCACTGAGAAAACCTTAGGTAGAGTCTTGAAGCTGGGACAATTAAGGGAATGAGAAATGTCATGAGTGTAGCCCCCACCCCTAGGCCCCAAGTATGTGTCCAATGCATGCAAGCAGCTGTTCAGGTAGACATTGACTACCATAAGAGGAATTCCCTTCAGCTGAGTTTGATGCCTAATGAGCTCTCCATTTGGATATGGTGTTAGAAAGGTTAGTTGGGTTCTGTTCTAATATAGTCTGTAACTTGCCTCTGGACCTTTTTTCTGGGCCTTTTAAGAGAGAATGTAGTTCAGGCCAATGTAAGACACTTCCCATGAATGGCTTTTTATCAACCTTTTTGGAGCTATAAGCAAACCAGTTTGTAGCTGCCTGTGCTGGGCTTTCATAGACATGGAAGAACAAAGCTGCACTACTAGCCTGGATTTTACCATTCTAAGCCTGGGAAAAGTTAGCAAAAGGTCTAAGGTTCCTTGAAGTCTGCCTCTGGCTGCATCTGTTTACTTGCTGCTTGTTGTACTTGGCCACTGATAAAACATTTGGTAGAGTCTAGAGGCTGGGACAGTCCAGGGAATGAGAAAGGTCATGAGTGTAGCCCTACTCCTAGGCCCCAAGAATGTGTCTGCCCTTAATTTTTTATAGAACTCAGTATAGTGTGGCCACTATGAGTCCAGAGGATGTGATTTCTGAAACTGAGAAGTTTGATCTGCCCACTTTCGGGACAGTTTCAATGAATCTCTCATGGGGTGGAAGAACCAGTCATATTTTTAGAAAGGTAAGGGCAAATTACTAGTAGTTTATATTTATAATGCTATTTTTAACCTTTAGAATCCTTTGCACTATTATTTTTCATCTCAGTTGACTACACATAAAAGTTTAGTATTTTTGCCTGACCAGGTGGTGGCGCAGTGGATAGAGCATTGGACTGGAATGCAGAGGACCCAAGTTTGAGACGCTGAGGTCACCAGTTTGAGAGTGGGCTCATCTGATTTGAACAAAAGTTCACTAGCTTGGACCCAAGGTCGCTGGCTTGAGCAAGGGGTTATTCAGTCTGCTGAAGGCCCACGGTCAAGGCACATATGAGAAAGCAATCAATGAACAACTAAAGTCTCGCAATGGAAAACTGATAATTAATGCTTCTCATCTCTCTCCATTCCTGTCTGTCTGTCCCTGTCTATCCCTCTCTCTGACTCTCTCTCTGTCCCTGTTATATAAAAAAGTTTAATATTTATGCAAATTAACCATGATCTATATCTTTCTTTTTAATATTTTGCATTTATTTTCTTAATTTATAAATTAAATTTAGTGGGGTATGCTTGGTCAATAAGAGTACATAAGTTTCAGGTATACATCTTTAATATTTGAAGTTGATTGTGATGAGTGACCATCATCTAATATCAAATCATTTTCTGTCACCATATATGTACCCCTCTTTACTCCCCCATTCTCCTGGCAACCACTTTACTTTTATCTGTTTCCATCAGTCTCAGTTTTATATACCACCTATGTGGGGTATATATTTGTCTCTTTTTACTCCCCTCTCCACCACCTAACTTTTATCTATGTCCACATATGGATGTCTTGATGTGCAATGTTTGTAAGCAAGTAGGGATCATGCATGATATATACCTCTTGTGTCACTGCAAGATATGTGCTTCTAAATATCACCTGCCATTATGAGAACAGTTTCTTTTTCATCATAAGATAGTTAGCTGGACTTTTTGTACTTTCTTAATTCAAGGTGGTACAGAAGAGGCTATTACCAAGGAGTAGACTTAGTATGAAAACATGTGCTAAAAGAAACAAAACTTTATATATGTCTTATTTTCATTAGAATTAAAACACTAATGATTGTTGGCCTGAAGGTGAGTCACAGATGGACAGGGTTCAGAGGGCACATGAGCCTATAGAGGTGAGTGAGATTTCCTAGTAAGAATTGTAAGTGCATCTTGGCAAAATATGAATTTTTCCCCTGTATAGTGGAGTCATTACACACAACCTTTGCCCACTTTTCCATCTGGTTTTTATGTCAAATAGCATTAATTTAATTTTTAGTTGTATAATTCTCAACCAATTCAAACACAGCAAATACCTTTGAGACATACTGAAATGTGAATTGTGTATGTATATGGTTTCATTTGTAATTTTTTTTTCATTTGTAATTGATTGTTTGAAAGTGGGCAATGCCCACGTCAATAAAAATAATAAATATTTTAAGGATAAAGTCGAATAACTGTAATAACAATTTTACAAGGATAAATGTAAAAATGTCTCATGCTTTAGAAGACTTTTCCATTATCTCTGTTATTTTATTTTGTACATAGAACTCTTGTCATTGAAAAATTAACCACTTTAGTGAAAAATATCTGGATAAAAAATAGAAAAGAAATTAAAAAGTGACTCAATGGTTTACTTTAATCAATGAGTAAAAGCACCCTGAACTTAATAGTTACCATACTTTCCATAATCGATATTGTTTGACAGTTGATGAATAGTTACTCTAAGACATAATATTGGCCCTGGCTGGTTATCTCAGTGGTAGAGATTTGGCTTGGTATGTGGATGTTCAGGGTTCAATTCTTGTTCAGGACACATAAGGGAGTGTCTCTTCTGCTTCTCCATTCCTCTCTCTTTCTCTCTCTCTCTTTCTCTCTCTCTCTTTCTCTCTCTCTCTCCTCACTTCCTGAAACCATAGCTCTATTGGAGCGAGTTGGCCCTGGGTGCTAAGAATAGCTCCATAGCCTCTGCCTCAGGTGTTAGGAGCTTTGTTGTTTATCAATGCAGCAGTAGCCCAAATGGACAGATAATTGCCCCCTAGTGGGCTTGCTGGGTTGATCCCTGTTAGAGTGCAGACAGAATAGGACAATGTTTTATCATTTTTTATTAGTTTTATTATTTTTATTTATTATTTTATTGATATGAGCATTGCCCACTTTCTCTCTGCCTCCCCTCTTTTCTCTAAATTAAAAAAAATAATATCAAGATCATGTTACTATTATTACTCCTAAATCTTTACAAAATATAAGGGGGTTAAACTCAAAATAATATACTTTATTGGATTATCTTCAGTATCTGCTTATTTTTGTACTTTATTGGTAAGACAATTTAAAATGAGGCACAAGTTTGACCTGTGGTAGTGCAGTGAATAAAGCACCTAGAATGCTGAAGTTGCTAATTTAAAACCCCTGGCTTGCCTGGTCAAGGCACATTTAAGAAGAAACCAGAGGACAATCTGACTTTGGGTGATGGGTATGCAACATAATTGAAAGACAAGATAACCTGGACTTGTTGATCTTTGAATATATGTAACCTGATTTATTGATGTTGCCCCATTAACAAAATAAAATTATAATAAAAATAAAAAAGAAGAAACCACTATGAGTTTATGCTTCCCACTCTTCCTTCAGCCTCTTTTTCTCTTCTTTCTAAAATTAATAAATAAAATCTTGAAAAATAAATTAAATAAAACTCAAATCCACTGAGAATGTCCTTGGACATAGGTTTTTCTCAAAAAAAAAAAAAAAAGTAATAAGTAGCTACTTTAAAATTAGCTTTATCACCCTGATTGACCTGAAGGGGAAATCAACCCAACAAAATTTTGTATGTTCATTAGAAATTTTGAAATTGTGGAAACAAGCTAATAATTTTGTTATTATTAAGTTAACATTATTAAGGTGTTAATTATACTGTTAAGGTTTCATTTCCTGTATAAAATTGTTTTTAACTCAATTATCTGTCCCCCAAAAAACTGTCACAGTTACATCGAGAAACTAAGTATATGCTACAACAATAGACTGACAGATTTTAGCATTTGTTAAGTTCAAATTTATGGAAAACAATGTGTTAGTTATTATGGGGAGATAAATGAAGTAGAAAATGTATTTTCTCTTCTATATTTTTTTCAGTTTTAGTGAGATCTAATTTACATATAACATTGTGTACAACACAATAAGAAGGTATTTTTACTGATTATCTTCTTAGTATATAGTACAGCACTTCTTATTCTTGATACTTTTAGTGGCATCAAATTTCATGGGAACATATATTCATGGGAAAATAGACTTTGGAGTGAATATAAAATAAATTAATTTCATGATAGAAATGATTCACAATGAGAAGGAAACTGATGAGACATAAAGGTAAGACATGATCAGGAGTGACTCAGCTTTTATTGAAAGCTTTTGGTGGCCTGTAAAGGAACTAAATCCTAAATGGACTACACGGAGGCCCTTGGGTTATGACAGTCTTGACATAAGACATTTTTAGATTACAGTGCTCACTCACATAAAAACTTTAAAAAATTGAGATATGAGTGTTTCATCTTACATCATTAGAGTTGTACTTATGGACTACATTAGCAAACTAGTTTGGTTTCACATGGTAGAAGAATATGTGATAATGCAGTATATGAGTAAGGTTGTTGGCATCCTACAATACACTTACCTACACCATTTGGACTCATACAAGTGCAAGTGTTCCATTTGTGTTGCTTTATTTGGCAACTTTTTGGCCCTTATCATGGCTCCAAAAATGTGTTAAGATAAGTAAGTGACATTGACTAGAGTGTGTTTCAACTTACACTAAAAGTTGGGTTACAGCACTGTCATAGGAACAGAACTATCTTGTAACCTGAGGACCCCATGTAGAGTATAGTTACATTGATACTTTTGAATCAAAGAAAAGAAACAACAGAAAGCTTTGGTAACAGTGCTTCAAATGCAAATATGCTCATTAATGACATGGTCCACTTCATATGTAATGTGAATTGATTGTGAAAAGTATGAGGGAAAAGAGAAGCATAACATTTAACAGACGTATAGCCTGACCAGGTGGTGGCACAGTTGATAGAGCATTTGGACAGGGATGCGAGGACCCAGATTCGAAACCCTGAGGTTGCTAGCTTGAGCGTGGGCTCACCTGCTTTTAGCAAGGTTCATCAACTTGAGCCCAATGTTGCTGGCTCGAGCAAGGGGTGCTCAGTCTGCTGTAGTCCCCTGGTCAAGGCAAGTATGAGAAACCAATCAATGAGAAACTAAAGTGCTGCAACAAAAAATTGATTCTTCTCATATATCTTCCTTCTGGTCTCTCTGTCCCTATCTGTGCCTCTCTATGTCTCTCTCACAATCAATCAATCAATAAATCAATCAATAATAAAAAATAACAGAGGGATAGAACTAACTAAAGACCTTAATTAAAACAACTTCACTTGGTTTTCTGTTTAAAAAGAAAGTGGAAAAGAGTAAAAAGTTGCTTAAAGGAAAGAAAGAAAAATTGTTTCTATAACCTGGGTTCTTTTAGAAATGAACAGTTTCACCAAGAATTTATTTTAACATTAGCTTAATAACATCAATTTTTTTCATATACCAGTATATCCTTAAAAGTAATTTTATTGAGAAACATGCTGATTTTCTGTTAACAAAACAGAAATAATCTCAAGTGTAATGTTCTCTTAGAGTTGTTACCATGTTAAATAAATAAGCTTGTTCAGTCATTTTTTCTTGTTAGCATCATGTTCCCAAATGTAAACAACTGAGAATAGATGTAATTACAAACTATTTCAATTTATTAGCTCTACAGAACTATTTTTATTTTTTATTTATTTTTTTTTTTGCATTTTTCTGAAGCTGGAAACAGGGAGAGACAGTCAGACAGACTCCCGCATGCGCCCGACCGGGATCCACCCGGCACGCCCACCATGGGGCGACGCTCTGCCCACCAGGGGGTGATGCTCTGCCCATCCTGGGCGTCGCCATGTTGTGACCAGAGCCACTCTAGCGCCTGAGGCAGAGGCCACAGAGCCATCCCCAGTGCCCGGGCCATCTTTGCTCCAATGGAGCCTTGGCTGCGGGAGGGGAAGAGAGAGACAGAGAGGAAGGCACGGCGGAGGGGTGGAGAAGCAAATGGGCGCTTCTCCTGTGTGCCCTGGCCGGAATCGAACCCGGGTCCTCCGCACGCTAGGCCGACGTTCTACCGTTGAGCCAACTGGCCAGGGCCCTACAGAACTATTTTTAAACATTCATATTTCAATCAATAGTGCAAAAGGCAACAATGATAGAAATATTTCTGGCTACATTTATATATTTCTGTCAGTTGCTTAATTCAAATCAATTAGATAACAGTTATCTTTGAAAAGCATATTATGTACAAATAAAGTATATAAGACCAGTTTAAACATAAATGTGTACCATTTGCATAAGTAGAAAGGAATACTGTCAGGGAATATATTTATTATTCAAGGAGTATACTATCTAATAGAAGGCACTATTTTTGTATTTTAAATCTATATTATTGAACTAAATATTTCAAATATCTGGTCAATGTTGTACTAAGTTGTGACAAAGAACATTGAAAAAGAGTGAAATGAGTAGAATTTAAACAACTCTTTAAACAAGCTTGTGAAAATTGCATTCTCAAAGAATGACCTTCTAACATCCCATTGGAATTTCTAATTTAAATTTTTCTAGTAGGACTATTCTTATCAACACTTAACATGAGAATTATTACTAATTATTAATTATGGTCATGACACTTTAGTTTTTAAAGAGAGTTTGACCTAGAATAAACATCATATAAATTACTTTAGTTTAGGAGACTTTTGTTTTAAACTATTGTGTTTAGGTCATCTATGTGATATATCTACATTCATGCAAGTGGAGAATAATAGCCCCTGAAGATATCTGAGTAGTAACCTACAAAACTTCTGAAAAATGTTAATTTACAAGGTAAAAAAAAAGACATTATAGATGTCATTAAGGTTAAGGATTTTGAAATGGGGAAATTATACTGGATAATATAAGTGAGCCCAATGTAGTCACAAGGATGCTTTTAAGAGAAAGATTGGAGGCTCAGAGTCCAGAGTAGGAGATGAGATGGTGAGCATAGGGGTATGCTTCTGTTTCTTTTTGTGTGTGGGAAAAGGGTTGTGGAGGAAGAAGAAAAGGAAGAAAGATAGAAAAAGAGAGGAGGGAGAGAGAGAGATTTGAAGATTCTATGTTGTTAGTTTTAAATATAGGGAAAAGGGCCATGAGTCAAGAAATATGCCTAGTCTTTAGTAGCTGGAAAAAGAAAGGAAATGGATTATGTAATATAAGCTTCAAAGAAAATTCAGTCTTACTGACCCATTTCACATTGCTGACTTGCTTAACTGCAAAATAATAAAATTGTGTCATTTATGCCAGTAAATTTATATTAATAGGAATTAACAGAGTCCCTACCCACGAGAGCTCTAACCTATCACTGCAAACTTTTCCTGCCTCTTTAAATTTTGCCTTTTTAAAATTTTTTAAAATTATTTATTTATTTATTTTAGAGAGGAAAGGAAGAGACAGAGAGAGAAAGAGAGGAGAGACAGAGAGAGAGAAGGGGTGAGGAGCTGGAAGCATCAACTCCCATATGTGCCTTGACCAGGCAAGCCCAGGGTTTTGAACCGGCGACCTCAGCATTTCCAGGTCGATGCTTTGTCCACTGTGCCAACACAGGTCAGGCAAATTTTGCCTTTTTAATAGATATATCATCATAGACTGACTTGGTCACTTACACAAAACTTTTACTCTGGAGTATCTAACACATCTGTATGTCCTCTGGTTTTATTAGATAGTCACTCATCTTTTTCAAATAACTTTCATTTGCAATGTGTACAACAATAAACTGGGCACAAAAATATCACCTAGCCATTACTGTTTCTAAATATTTTATAATTTTGTTTTTTGTTTATGTCATATTATATGAAAGATCATTTTACATTCACCTGGTTCAAGTTATCTTTGCTAAAATATATATGAATAATCAGATTTGTAAATTTGAATTCAATATATCTTTGAGTAGTTACATTTGAAGTTAAATCAATATCAATCTTCAATAACCAATGGTAAATGTTCAACCAATATTCCCTATCCTCCCACATTGTGGAGCATATAGTTCAGCCCAATAAATATTGGTTATAAGTAATCAATTATGTAAGCAA
This sequence comes from Saccopteryx bilineata, assembly GCF_036850765.1. Classification (NCBI taxonomy): domain Eukaryota; kingdom Metazoa; phylum Chordata; class Mammalia; order Chiroptera; family Emballonuridae; genus Saccopteryx; species Saccopteryx bilineata. The sequence continues at coordinate 83,815,843 of NC_089502.1, read as the reverse complement.
TTTTGGAAACACAAACTGAAGAAATTTATTATCCAGGCATCTCCAGAGTCATGTGGTAAGCAAAATTTCTGTAAAATGCAAATAGTACATAAAAATCAAACACACCATTTTTATCTTTGTATCATATTAATTTTCTAAATTTTCTTCCATTGTTCCAAAATTCATATAAACTTTAATATATCAGTATATTTGTATAAGTAATGCTCACTACCATTCTTATAAGATTTAGGTTTGAGGATTTCTGTCTTTTTAAAGTACTCATTAGAGTATAAGATATTCCAATAATATTATGGGATGCCTAGTGCCTCAAAGAAAATTAAGACTGTGTGGTCTCTTACCACTTAAAAAAGTAAGGCAGAGAATGAATGAAAATATGCTCAGCAGTTTGAAAATAGGACTTCTGAATTAGAAAGGCTATTGAATTAGAAATGGACTCTAGAGTCACTTCCACCTTGAAGAGAGTATGATTCTACTATATTACTTAAGGATGATGATCATCTACACAGATTATAGCATAGTCAGCGTAAAATTGTTCAGCTCTTTTCAATAGGCACCATGGCTGAATTACTTCTGTACCAACTGTTAATTATATTCATGTATACCTGGCCTTACAGATCAATATTTTCATCATTAATATAAACAGCTCATAAGAAATTCCCATCTTTGAATTTTATAAGACTGTTTTAGAATTATGAAATTACATCAGGTGTCAGCATAAGAATATTTTTCTAGGCAGAATGAACAAAAAGTGAGATCATTGTCTTATAGTGAGAACTCAAATTCAGCATTACATAATGCTAAAAGTATGTAATTTGGATTGTTATTGCCCTCTGGCTTCTATTCTTGCCCACAAGTACATTCCTCAGAGAACATGTTATTTAATAGAAAATACATAATTCTATAATTCAGGGATCAGAGAAATCTAATGGACATTATCTTGGGTCAAAACAATACAGCATTTCTCTTTTCTCTTTTGAGATGAAAGTTCTCACTAAAAATTATTCACAAACAGGAAGCAGTGTGAATTCAAGGAAAAGATTGCACAAAATATCTTTATTTGTGGTCAAATCTAAGGAGCAGTTAGGAAGAAGCTATGACCAAAAGTTGTCCTACGTCTAAACCCAAAAGTGTTTCTGTGTGTCTTGGAATTTTACAATATTTTCATAATTTTTTTTTAGTACATAACCATCAAAATGTTTGAATAAATCCATGTACTAAAAAATGTATTTCTCAACTAATTATAAAGGTACAGCAACAACCTGTTTAAAACCCCGTAATTTTCCTCCAAAGTTTTCCAGGCTTCTGTCTCATGAAAGGATATACTTTTCATTGGAAAATGAGTCAAACTGAATTAAAGAGTTAAATAAAACAATATATCTAAGATCTGTTTGGGATCATTTAAACACTGAGACAGTGGTAACAAAAATTCCTTCTAACTCCCACTACCTATGTGTATGTGAAGAAGCTACCATTTAAGTGTTTATTTTGTTCTAATATATTATATTGTTCATATTTTATTGTAGCATGGCCTCTCATTTAATTATTATTATAATTATCAGGGTACCTAAGAAACCTGTTGTTTTATAATGTTATTGCAGCTTTATTTAACCTTTAATTACTAAAACAAACATGCATATGTAAAACACATGTCAGTTTTAAATTTACTTAGTTTTGTCCCTGGCCAGTTGGCTCACCAATAGAGCATTGGCCCTACATGTGGAAGTGCTGGGTTTGATTTCCGGTCAAGGCACACAGGAGAAGTAACCATCTGCTTCTCCATCAGCAGAGGTGGATTGAGGTCAGTTGAGGCCCCAGGCACAGAAGGAAATATTGGGCCCCTTAAAATAAGAGAGAGACAGAGAAAATTAAGAAAACATGTTAAGCATATTTATCAATAAATACAAGATATTATGGCCTGGCCAGGCAGTGGTGAAGTGGATAGAGAGTCAGACTGGGGCATGAAGGACCCAGATTCAAAATCCCAAGGTCGCCAGGTTGTGTGCAGGCTCATCTGGTTTGAACAAAGATCATCAGCTTGAACTAAGGTCTCTGGCTTGAACAAGGGGTCACTAGGTCTGCCGTAGCCTCCTGCTCAAGGCACATATGAGAAAGTAATCAATGAACAACTAAGGTGACTCAACAAAGAATTGATGCTTCTCACCTCCCTCCCTTACAGTCTGTTTGTCCCTATCTTTCCCTCTCTCTGTCTCAGTTCCCCCTCCAAAAAAATATTATGTACTTTTTTGGGTTTTTTTTTTTGTTATTTTGTTTTCTATTTTAAACATTATTATTTTTTTATTAATTTTAATGGAGTGATATTAATAAATTAGGGTACATATATTCAGAGAAAACATCTCCAGGTTATTTTTTTTTAATTTTTAATTTAATTTAATTTAATTTTTTTTAAATAAATTTTTATTAATGGTAATGGGATGACATTAATAAATCAGGGTACATATATTCAAAGAAAACATGTCTAGGTTATTTTGTCATTAAATTATGTTGCATACCCCTCGCCCAAAGTCAGATTGTCCTCCGCCAGCCTCTATCTAGTTCTCTGTGCCCCTCTCCCTCCCCCTAACTCTCTCCCTCCCTCCCTCCCATGTCCTCCCTCCCCCCACCCCTGGTAACCACCACACTCTTGTCTATGTCTCCAGGTTATTTTGACATTTAATTATGTTGCACACCCATCACTCAAAGTCAAATTGCCTTCCATCACTTTCTATCTGGTTTTTTTTGTGCCCCTCCCCTCCCCCCTCTTCCTACCACTCCTCCCTCCCCCCCTGTAACCGCCACACTCTTGTCCATGTCTCTTAGTCTCGTTTTTATGTCCCACCTATGTATGAAATCATGCAGTTCTTACTTTTTTCTGATTTACTTATTTCACTTTGTTTAATGTTATCAAGATCCATCCATGTTGTTGTAAATGATCCTATGTCACCATTTCTTATGGCTGAGTAGTATTCCATAGTATATATGTACCACATCTTCTTTATCCAGATATCTATTGAAGGACTCATCTTCATTAGTTATTAGAGAAATGCAAATCAAAACTACAATGAAATACCACCTCACACCTGTTAGGTTAGCTATTATCAACAAGACAGGTAATAGCAAGTGTTGGAGAGGCTGTGGAGAAAAAGAAACCCTATCCACTGTTGGTGAGAATATAAACTAATACAACCATTATGGAAGAAAGTATGGTGGTTCCTCAAAAAACTAAAAATAGAAATACCATATGACCCGGCAATCCCGCTATTGAAGCGGTTCTCAACCTGTGGGTCATGACCCTGGCGGGAGTTGAACGACTAAAACACAGGGGTTGCCTAAAGCCATCAGAAAATACATATTTATTATACAATACATTTTTAAATAAAATATGTATTTCCGATGGCTTCAGGCGACCCCTGTGTTTCCGTCATTTGACCCCCGCCGGGGTCGCGACCCACAGGTTGAGAATCGCTGCTTTATTGGATATATACCCCCAAAACTCAAAAACATTGGTACGTAAAGACACATGCAGTCCCATGTTCATTGCAGCATTGTTCACAGTGGCCAAGATATGAAAAAATATTATGTACTTTTACTGTTAGATTGGACATATGAAAGAAAACTTGGTGTCATTAAAAAACGTGTAAATTTGGAGTTTTGCGGGGCCCTTCAGAAGTTGGCGCCCAGCACACGTACCCAGTGAGTCTTCCCTTAAATCCGCCTCTATCCACCACTCTACCTTCTTTCTCTATCTCTCTCTTTCTCTCTCTCTCTCTTTCTCCCTCTTTACCTCCTGCAGCCATGACTTGATTTGAGCTACTTGGCCAGAAGTGCTGAGGATGGCTCCATGGCCTCACCTTAGGTGCTAAAATAGCTTGGTTGCTGAAAAATAAAGCAGTGGCCTGAGATGTGTAGAGCATGACTCGGAAGGGGCTTGCCAAGTGAATCCTGGTCAGGGTCATGTGGAAGTCTGTTTCTGCCTCCCTGCCTCTCACTCAGTAAAAAAAATGAAAATAAATAAAATAAAATTACTCAGTTTTGTAATGAGGACTCTCCTTTGCAATTTTATCTTTAAAAAGACACTCATATTAAAATGTAACAAAGGTATATTGAGTTCTTAAACTATAAGCCATATCTGTAGTAGGTTGACAAGTATATGAAACCCACATTTTTGTTAGTATTGTGTAACTGCCAGAGATGGAAGCTAGCAGGATTAGCCAGGTCTGTTGGAAAAGTAAGGATTGAGAAAAGAAATAGTGACTTCACACTCTTGTATTCAGTAGAATATCCTCAGAGAGCCTAAGGAGTTGTTCTATATTGAACTCAAAAGTTTTGACCTACTCAGTTATTTTTGAAGATTAATTTGATATCTGTGTATCCATATCTTTTCTTATCAAATACAAATAATATCATATTAAAAAGAATAAAGAGAAAACTGTACTTCAGAGGATATGATTGCCCTCATGTGAGGGCCACCCAAACTACTACCAAAACTGCTAAGGTCTCCAGGAGGCTGTAAAGAAAAACTTGGCAATATCAACTAGGAACCATTAACATCAAGATGGATTAAGACTTGACCTGGGGAAGGGGTTGAATATACCATACAGTGTACAAATATGTATTAAAGAATTGGGTTCCTGAAACCCCTGTAATTATGTTAACCAGTGTCATCTCAATAAAATTTAATTATTTTTTAAAACTCTCTTTATATTCATTTTAAAGATGCAAAATTTTGCTGAATGTTTGATTTTATAAGGGTCCATTATTTCTGTTATAAATATTATTGTGACCTCCTTCAGAGTCTCTAGGTCCAAATAGCGAGCACAGGTATATTTGTGATTAAGGGAATAGAAATCTAAACAATTAAGAAACTTTTCTGAGAAGTTTCTCCAAATGCTATGTTTTCACTTCAAAAAACAACAAGGTCCAGTTGGATTCTCGGTCAGGGCACACAGAAAACTGACCATCTGCTTCTCCACTCCTAAACCTCTCCTCTTTCTCATTCATCCCTCTCCCACAACCATGGCTTGATTGGCTCCAGAGAGTTGAACCGAGGCAGAGGGTGGCTTCGTGACCTCTTCCTTAGGCACTAAAAACAACCCAGTTGCCAAGCAATGCAGAAACACGCCAGATGTAAAGAGCATTGCTCCTTAGTAGCTTGCTAGGAGGATCCTGGTGGGGGAGAATGTGAAATTTTGTCTCTCTGCCTTCCATCTCACTTAATTAAAAAAAAAACAAAACAAAAGAAAAACTATCAAGGTATATTACTTTACTTTGCATTTATGTTGAACTTAATAATATGATGTATTAAGTTACCTAACTTTATCCAACAAATATTTATTGGGAAACTACAACATTCCATAAAGATAAAATAAATGATTTATCAGGACAAAGTAGCAATTATATATGTAAATTTATCTAGTAACATAGTCTTCAAATAAATGGAGGGGAAAACTGACAAAACTAAAAAGAGAAATAGACAATTTCACAAAGATAATTAATTAAAAAGTTTAAGTAATAGGTAGAACAGTTGGAAAAAGAAGGAGTTGAAGACCTAACTAAAGCACATGCTTAGATGCAATACTTTTTGAGAATAGGACACCATCCTTTAGGTCAGGGTACATACATTAAATTAGAAATCTTTATCTGACACTTTGTCCTTGTGGTAGCCTAGTTAATACTTCCTACAACATGTTCATGCTTTAATCCTTAGAATATGTAAATTTTACATTTTATGGCAAAAGGGGCATTGCAGAAGTGATTAAGCTTCTTAAGATGGGGACAATATACTGACTTATCCAGATGAGCCCTAAATGTAATCATGAGTGTGCTTAAGCAGAGGGATATTATACTACAGTAGAGAAGCTAATATGATGAGAGAAAAAAAATTGTAGTGATGTGTTTTGATAATAAAAGAAGATGCCACAAACCAATGAATATTGACACTAGAATGTTAGAAAAGCATGGAAATGAAACTCCCATAAGGAGTAAGCTCTGTCAACACACGCAGTTTAGCCAAGAGAAATAAATTTAAAACTTATGACTCCCAGTAATATATGAGAAATACATTTTGTGGGGGCTTTTTAGTTTAAAAAATTAAATTTAAAAGGGTAAAATTAATCAATAAATGTACATAGGTTTCAGATAAACATTTCTATAACATTTGAACTATCATCATGTTGTGTACACATCATAATAATTTTCTGTTACCTTATATTTGTCCCTTATTACTCCTTTTGCTTAACCCCTTCCACACATCCCCTTCTCCCTGATAATCACTTTACATTTATCTATGTTCATGAGTCTCACTTTTATTTCCTACATATGTGTGAAATCATATAGTTCTTAGCTTTTAATGATTAACTTATTTCACTTAATATAATGTTCTCAAGGCCCATTCATGTTGTTGTAAATGGCAATAGGTCATCATCTCTTATGACTGAGTACTATTTCATTGTATAGATGTTCCACATAGTCTTTATCCAATTTTATTATTGAAGGACATTTTCCATGTCTTGGCTATTTTGAATAATGTTGCAACAGATATGGCAGTACATGTGTCTTTATGTATTAATGTTTTTTTAAAATTTGGGGTAGATAGCCTTTTAAAAAAATTGCTGGGTCATATGGTAGTTACATACTTAATTTTTTGGGAAATCACCATACTTTCTTCCATAATGGTTGTACTAGTTTTGCATTCCCAACAGCAATAAATGACAGTTTCTTTTTTACCAGTCTCTCTAACAATTGTTATTAACTGTCTTGTTGAAAATAGGCAATCTAACAAGTATGAGGTGGTATCTCATTATAGTTTTCATTTGTAGTTTATAATAGGTAATGAAGATGAGCTTTTTTCATATATCAGTTGGTCATTTGTATGTCTTTTTTTTTTTCATATTTTTCTGAAGCTGGAAACGGGGAGAGACAGTCAGACTCTGGCATGCGCCCGACCGGGATCCACCCGGCACGCCCACTAGGGGCAAAGCTCTGCCCACCAAGGGGCGATGCTCTGCCCCTCCGGGGCGTCACTCCGCCACGACCAGAGCCACTCTAGTGCCTGGGGCAGAGGCCAAGGAGCCATCCCAGCGCCCGGGCCATCTTTGCTCCAATGGAGCCTTGGCTGCTGGAGGGGAAGAGAGAGACAGAGAGGAAGGAGGGGGGGTGGAGAAGCAAATGAGCGCTTCTCCTATGTGCCCTGGCCGGGAATCGAACCCAGGTCCCCCGCACGCCAGGCCGACGCTCTACCGCTGAGCCAACCGGCCAGGACCAATGTATGTGTTCTTGAGAAAATGTCTGTTCAGGTTCTCTTCCCATTTTATAATGGGATTGTTTGCTTCTTTGTTGCTGAGCTTTGCGAGTTCTTTATACATTTTGATTATTAACCTCTTATCAGAGCTGTTGTTTGTGAATATCAACTCCCACTTTGTTAGATGGTTGCTTCCTTTGGATTTTTAAAATTTATTCATTTTAGAGAGGAGAAAGAGAGAGACAGAGAGAGAGAAGGAGGGAGAGAAGAAAGCATCAACTCCCATATGTGCCTTGACCAGGCAAGCCCAGGATTTTGAATCAGCGACCTCAGCGTTCCAGGTTGATGTTCTGTCCACTGTGCCACCACAGGTCATGCAATGCCTGCTTGTTATGTTGTCAGTTTCTTTTGTTCTGCAGATTTTTCATTTGATATTCTCACACTATTTATCATTGCCTTTACTTCCCTTGCCTTTAGGGTTACATTTATAAATTATTCTCTATAACAAAGGTCTATGAGTTTAGTACCTATGTTTTCTTCTATGTAATTTATTGTTTCAGATTTTATATTTAGGTTTTTGATACATTTGAAATTAATTTTTGTGCAGGGGAACAAACTGTAGTCACTTTATTGTTTTACATGTGGCATTCCAATTTTTCTAGCATCATTTATTGAAGAGGCTTCCTTTACTCCAATGTGCATTTCTGGCTCATTTGTCAAAGATTATTTGTCCATATTCATGTGTTTTCATTTTTTTGGCTCTCAGTTCTGTTCTATTGGTCTGTATGTCTCCTTTTCTGCCAATAACCATTCTTTTTTTTTGTATTTTTCTGAAGTTGGAAATGGGGAGGCAGCCAGACAGACTCCCGCATGCTCCCGACTGGGATCCACCCAGCATGCCCACCAGGGGGTGATGTTCTGCCCATCTGGGGCGTCACTCTGTTGCAACCAGAATCATTCTAGCACATGAGGCAGAGGCCAAGGAGCCATCCTCAGTGCCCGGGCCAACTTTGCTCCAATGGCTGCAGGAGGGGAAGAGAGAGAGAGAGAGAGAGGAAGGAGAGGAGGAGAGGTGGAGAAGCAGATGGGCGCTTCTCCTGTGTGCCCTGGCTGGGAATCGAACCCAGGACTCCTGTACACCAGGTCGACACTCTGCCACTGAGCCAACTAGCCAGGGCCAACATATTCTTTATTTTTAGTGTGGCTCTGTAGTATAATTTGAAGTCAGGTAGTGTGATTCCTCCAGCTTTATTCTTTTTTCTCAGAATTTCTTTGGCTATTTGAGGTTTTATATGGTTTCATACAAACCTAGTGATTTTTCATTTTATTTCTTTAAAAAATGATACTAGGATTTTTATGGGGATTGCATTAAATGTGTATATTACTTTGGGTTATATGGCCATTTGACTATGTTGATTCTTTCAATCCATGAACATAGAATATTTTTCCACTTAGTTTTATCTTTTTAAATTTCTTTTATATAATGCTTTGCAGTTTTTAGTATTTAGGTCCTTTATATTCCTTGCTAACTTTTTTCCTAGGTATTTTCATTGTTTTGTTGCAATTGTAAAATAAACTGTTTTAATTTAATTCATTTTCTGAATTTTTATTGTTGGTTTAGAGCAGGGGTAGTCAACCTTTTTATACCTACCACCCACTTTTGTATTTCTGTTAGTAGTAAAATTTTCTAACTTCCCACCAGTTCCACAGTAATGGTGATTCATAAAGTAGGGAAGTAACTTTACTTTATAAAATTCATAAAGCAGAGTTACAGCAAGTTAAAGCATATAATAATTATTACTTACCATATTTTATGTCGAATTTTTGCTAAGTTTGGCAGAATAAATCTTTATAAAACAACTTACTATAGTTAAATCTATCATTTTATTTATACTTTTGTTGCTCTGCTACCTCCTACCATGAAATCTGGAATGCCCACTAGTGGGCAGTAGGAACCAGGTTGACTACCACTGGTGTAGAGGAAAGCAATAGCCTTTTCTATATTTATTGCGTTTGTATCCTACAACTTTACTGTATTGAATTATTGTTTATAATAATTTTTTTGTAAAGTCTATGTGGTTTTTCTATATTCAGGATCATATCATCAGTAAAAACTGATACCTTTATTCCTTTTTTTTCCTATATGAATACATTTATTTCTTTCTCTTACCTGAATCCTCTGGCTAAAATTTTCAGTACTATGGTGAATAAGAGTGAAAAGAGTGGGCAGCATTGTCTTGCTTTTAATTTAAGAGAAAAAGCTTTCTATTTTTCACCATTTAGTATGCTATTACCTGATGGTATGTCATATATGGCCTTAATTATGTTGAGGTGCTTTTATTCTATACACATTTTACTGAAAGATGCAAACATAAATGCATGTTGCATTTGTACCTTAGTGGTTCATTAATTGCTTTCTTATGTGTGCCTTGACTGAGAACTCCAGCCAACCCAATAACCCCTTGCTCAACCCATCAACATTGGGCTCAAGCCAGGGACCATGGGATCATATCTAAGATTTTATGTTCATGCCACAACCCCGTACTCAAGCTGGTGATCCCAAAATCTACCTGGTAATGTTGGTATTTTGAACCTGGTTCCTCAGCATCTCAGGCCAATGCTCTGTTTAGTGGGCCACCACTTTGTCAGGGAAGGGTTGTTGTTTCTTATCAAGCACCTTTTCTGCATCTATTAATAAGATCACATGATGTTTGCTCTTTGATATGTTGATGCAGTGTATAATGTTGATCAATTTCTGTATATTGAACCATCCATGTGTTCCTGGAATGAATTCCACTTATCATGATGTATTATTTTTAATGTGTCTTTGTATTTGATTTGTTAGTATTTTGTTTAAGATTTTTGCATCTGCATTTATTAAAGACTATAATATGTAGTTTGCTTTTTTCTGTTGTCCTTGCCATATTTTGGTATCACAGTTATGTTGGCCTCATAAAATGTGTTAGGGTGTGCAGGAAAATTGCTGGAGATGGGAATAATGCCTTGACACACGTCTTTGGTTCGGGATTTGGAATGCCAAGTCATGTGGGGCAGCACATACCCCTGGTAAGCACTGATAAGATTGTTTAATGGAAGCATCTGAACGCTATAGCCATTTCCTGCATACCTGAAAGGCTTTATTTAATCATCCTTCTCAGCACTTGAGCCTATGCTCTGCTAATTTGCTTGCTGATTAAAGAAACATAAATATGATGAGGCTGCAGAGATCTGGGCTCTCTGTCCTAGAAGCTGGGAGTCCCCTGTACCCATCTTTTCTTTATGTTGTGTCTTGTGTGTTTTTTCTTAAGTCCTGTAGCACTTTTATTTTGTGCACACTCATTGTGAAACTGGTCTATGTAATTGGAGCCCAACATGGGGCCCTATTGAAAGAAGAATCATCAGAGTGATAAATAAAGTAAGAAAACAACTGCTGGACACTGAGGGGAAACAGAGGCCTCAGTCCATCAAAGGTAAGTGATAAGGACATCCTTGGGAAAATGTAGGTTAATAATGGGGAACAAAGACAGTGTTATAAAATACCATCCCTATATCTGTCTCTTAAAACAATTGTTGAAAGTTGGCAGAGCTGAAGGGTGAAGCGAAACTTTTAGAATTATTACAAGTAATTAAGAAACATTGTATTTGGTTCCCTATTTTAGGAAGTTCAGATTTACATGACTGGGAAAAGGTAATAAAAGAGTTTAAAAATTACATTTTTCATTGATTTTGCTGGACTTTTGCCACCCATTTGTTCCACTGCCTGTTTTTGTATGTAGGGAGTCTCTACCAGTTATAGGGTCTTCAACAAAGAATATTACAGGTTCATAGAGAGGGGGATTTGGATGCTTTACAGATGGTTTTTTTCTGCATTTTCTGTACTTTCCCTTAATGCTAAAGAGCCAATGAAAAGATTTCAGTGGATGATATTGCCACAATGCATACTTAACAGCCTTACTATTTGTTAAAACTTTATAACTAAAGCCCTGGAACCTGTTCAGCCATAATTTCTTCAGTGCTACAACATCCATTATTTGGACAATATTCTTGTAGAAGCAAGCAACCAGGAAAAATTAACTAAAGTCTATTCTACTTTAGAAAAAAGGTGCAAGTCGCTTGCCTAAAAACAGCACCTGGAAAGATTCAACAGACTGCCCCACTCTCTTATCATCGACCACACTAAAATAAATCCCCAAAAAGTACAAATATACAGAGATAGCATTAAGACATTAAATGACTTACAGAAATTATTAGAAGATATTAACTGGCTTTTCCCACAATTGGAAATTATGACACATGAGCTCTCTTCTTTATTTTCTCTTTAGAAAATAGTCCTAGAATTTTAATCAAAGAAAAGGAACCTCAATTAGTGGAAAAAAATTCATCAGACTCAATTAGATTTTATTCAGGACAAAGAATCACTTCAATTGTTAATTTTTTATTCACTATGTTTAACTACAGGTGTTATTTTTCAGCATGATAAATTAATTGAATAGCTATTTTTACCTAATTCTACCATAAAATCTCTCTCCCTATCTTAATCTCATGTCTTCACTTACTCTCAAAGAAAGAGAATGGATTCCACAACTTGTGGGATGTGATCTGTCTACTGTCATCCTTCCCTTAACAAGAGCTGAAGTTTTATGTTGTTTTCACAATCATTTACACTGGCAGCTAGCTTTTGCTGATTTCATAGGGATTATTGATAATCATTATCCAAAAAAAAAAAAAAAAAAAAAAAAGCAAACCCCGTTTTTTCAGTTTATGATGCACACTCAATGGATTTTACCTGATATTACCCAGCTGGAATCTTTATCTAATGCCCCCACCATCTTTACTGATGGCTCTGGTAATGGACATGCTGGCTATACCGGGGCAATACAGAAACAGATTTTCACCCTGGGTTTTTCTGCTCAATAAGCTGAATTATATGTTGTTATTTCTGCTTTGCAAGATTTTTCCAATCCAGTTAATATTGTTAGTGATTTTGCTTATGTAGTGCAAGTTACAAAGATGATTGAAACAGGTTCATTAAAATCTTCTTTATCACAACCTCTTACTAATCTTTTTCTCAATTACAGCAAACTGTTCAACAAGCCGCTTCATTTTTTGTATCACTCATATTCGTTCATATACTAATCTTCCAGGACCCTTTGCTGCAAAAAATACTACAGCTGCCCATCCCTACACGTTAGACTCAATCCATTAAAAAATTCACTGGGGCCTGACCAGGTGGTGGTGCAGTGGATAGAGCATCAGACTGGGACACAAAGGACCCAGGTTTGAATCCTCCAGGTTGCCAGCTTGAGCACAAGCTCACGAGCTTGAGCATGAAGTCGCTGTCTTGAAAAATGGGATCATACATTACCCCATGGTCACTCGCTTGAACCCAAGGTTGCTGGCTTGAGCAAGGGGTCACTCACTCTGCTGTAGCCCTCCAGTCAAGGCACATATGAGAAAGCATTCAATAAACAACTAAGGTGCCACAAGGAAGAATTGATGCTTCTCATTTCTTTCCACTCCTGTCTCTCCCTATCTGTCCCTCTCTCTGACTCTCTCTCTGTTTCTGTAAAAAAAAAATGCACTGGGAAGATTGGCATGGGCTTAATAGTATTTTGTTACTTAATGGTTCTTATGGAACTGTGGTCAACTGGGCACCTAAGGGGTATGCAGTTTGAGACTGTAGCAAGGATAATGAGTCCTGCAATTCTTACTAAACTTTATGATGGAGTGTCATTAACATTGTATATGACACTGCTGATGGTCTGCAATTCCTTACTCCTATTTCTCGGATAAAACAGTGGAGTACTGGATTATTGGGAGGTCTCATTGGGATATGTATTATTTTTAATATGCTTTTCTTGAGTCCTCAGATTCTCACAACAAACCCTCTGACAATTAATGCTGAAGAAGGATGCAAAAACTACTTATGCAGCAATACAGAAACCAAAAGAGGGACATGTAGGAAAATGGCTGGAGGTTAGAATGCTACCCTGACACAAGTCTTTGGCGCAGACTTTAGAATGCCATGTCTTGTGGGGGCAGCACACTGCCCTGGCAAGCACTGATAAAATTGTTTAATGGACCAGGCGTCCTCAAACTACGGGCCGCATGCGGCCCCCTGAGGCTATTTATCCGGCCCCCGCTGCACTTCCAGAAGGGGCACCTCTTTCATTGGTGGTCAGTGAGAGGAGTACTGTATGTGGCGGCCCTCCAACGGTCTGAGGGACAGTGAACTGGTCCCCTGTGTAAAAAGTTTGGGGACCCCTGAAACCCTATAGCCATATCCTGCATACCTGAAAGGTTTTATTTAATCATCCTTCTCAGCACCTGAGCCTATGCTCTGCTAATTTGCTTGCTGATTAAAGAAACAAAAGATGAGGCTGCAGAGATCTGGGCTTTCAATGCTAGAGTCTGGGAGTCCCTGTACCATCCTTTCTTTCTTTCTTTCTTTCTTTCTTTCTTTCTTTCTTTCTTTCTTTCTTTCTTTCTTTCTTTCTTTCTTTCTTCTTTCTTTCTTTCTTTCTTTCTTTCTTTCTTTCTTTCTTTCTTTTTTTTTTTACAGAGAGAGAGAGAGTCAGAGAGAGGGATAGATAGGGATAGACAGACAGGAATGGAGAGATGAGAAGCATCAATCATTAGTTTTTCGTTGCCCGTTGCAACACCTTAATTGTTCATTGATTGCTTTCTCATACGTGCCTTGACCACAGGCCTTCAGCAGACCGAGTAACCCCTTGTTCAAGCCAGCAACCTTGGGCTCAAGCTGGTGAGCTTTTGCTCAAACCAGATGAGCCCTTGCTCAAGCTGGTGACCTCGGGGTCTCGAACTTGCGTCTTCCACATCCCAGTCCAACGCTCTATCCACTGTGCCACTGCCCGGTCAGGCCCATCTTTTCTTTATGTTGTGTTTTGAGTCTTTTTTCTTAAGTTCTGCAGCACCTTTTTTTGGTGCACACTTATTGCTGAGCTGATCTTAGCAAGGGAGTATTGCTTCTTCTATTTGGGGGGAGACATTTTGAAGGATAGGTGCCAAAATTTCTTTGAATGTTTGGTAAAATTCACTAGTGTAGCCATCTAGTCTTGGGATTTTATTTTTTGGGAGGCTTTTGAAAGTTTTATTTATTTCCTTCCTGCTTACGAGTCTATTTACATTTTCCACTTTTTTATGACTCACTCTAGAAAAATAGTATAATTCTAGGTATTTATTTCTTCTAGATTATTGAATTTGGTAGCACATAATTTCTCAGAATATTCTATTATTTTCTGGAACTTTATGATGTCTGTGGTAATTTCTTCTCTTTCATTTTAGATTTGTTTATGAATCCTTTCTCTTTTTTCCTTAGTTATTCTATGCATAGGTTTGTTAATTTCATTGAGCTCTTCAAAGAAACATCTCTTTGTTATATTAACAAGCATTCCAGTACCAGTGCATGTGAAGTGATTAGCCACAATGATATATACATAACACATAGATACAGACTACAGTGTAGTAATAGCCAGAGAGAAATTGGGGGTTGAGGTAGGGGGGGAAGAGGTAAAAATGGGGATGGAAAGAGACTGCATTGGGCATGGGGGGCACCTTTTGGTTTGTAGAGGTTGTTATATTAAATAGAACACTTGAAACTATGTTAATACAATAAAACAGAAATTAAAATTAAGTAAATCTCATATATTTGAATTGTGCTGTTTTTTTAAGAGATAGCTTTACAAACCAGCCTGGAATGCTTATTTAGTATATGCTTCATTTCAAATTATTTAGGTAGGAAAAATTTACCCATCTTATTTTTTAATCTTTTTAATTTCAAAAGTTAAATTTAGCAGGGTAACATTGATCAATAAGTGTACATAGGCTTCTGTAGCATTTGAACTGTTAATTATATTGTATATGCATCACCCAAAGCTAAGTCATTTTCTGTCACTGTATATTTGTCCCTCTTTACCCTCTTTCTCTCCTTTCCCCATATCTCTCTGCCCCTGGTTGACTACAGTTTGTCCCCTTACACAAAAATTAATTTAAAACAGATTAAATACCTAAATATAAGATCTGAAACAATAAATTACATAGAAGAAAACATAGGTACTAAATTTATTCAAATCATTTGTCTTGCCTACCAGTCAGATTAGGAATTTATGGAGGTCAGGTTATCAATGGACTTTTAGCTGAGTTAGTCTTAATGGGTCCAGTGAATTTTTTGAATCCATCCTGTGTTTATTTTCCCAGTTCCAAAATGCATAATTACAATAGGTATACTTAACATTAAGCACAATTTTTACATTTTGGAAACCTGAAGATGGCAGCAGAGTAGGCAGACCACAGGCTCCCAGTTCACACCACTGAACTGGATTACAAACTAATTTATGAACAATCAGCATGTAAAACCAACTATGGACTACAAGAACAGCTCTAAAAAACCAAGAAGCAAAGAAGAAGCCACAACAAACATGGTAGGAAGGATCTGAATCTCCCCTGCTTACAGGAACGAGGGGGATGAGGCTGAGAACCCAGAAGGTCTCTCACTACAAGGAAAAGAGCAGAAAATACTGCTCACATCCACTTGCCTGGTGACCAGGCAATGAGGTGTGTTGAAAGGGCTGGCTTGTCTTCCAAAAAGAAAGGGGAGAGAGAGAGAGAGACAGATGGTGAGGGGCAGAAGAATGCAGGGGATGACCTGAGAAGCTGACTCATCCAGTCCTGGAGGTAGCCATAGCTGGGGGAGGGGCTGATCCTTCCACAAAACAAAAGAATAAAGTGCTTCTGGGTCACAGATCTCCAGACATCTCTCCAGCTCCAATCAGCACAACAAGACACAGCTGGGTGACGTCACGGAAATGGCGCCGTGAGAAGCACGTCCGACAGCTCTCCCCTAAATCACAACAAATTTATCAACTAGAAACAGAAAAATTTATCCTCAGAGCATTCCGGAGTTCCACACAAACTGAAAGTAAAAGGACTGTTATCACTTGAATCTGAGAGACGAGGGTGTGGAGGAAGCTACCAGAGCGATGCTCATTCAAGCCGCCAGGGACTGTGCCTGTGTGCTATCAATAAGACTACCCTCAGATGCCGATAAGAAAGAGGAAATCGAATATTATGGATACAAAAGAAAGAGAGGTAACACAAATAGATGTGGAAAAATCTATGGAGAAAAGACTTAACATATTGGAAGCCTTGGAGCTAAATGACAGAGAATTTAAAATAGAAATGTTAAAAATACTCAGAGATATACAAGAAAACACAGAAAGGCAATATAGGGAGATCAGAAAACAACTCCATGAACACAAAGAATATATTACCAAGGAAATTGAAACTATAAAAACAAATCAAACAGAAATGAAAAACTCAATTCACGAGCTGAAAAACGAGGTAACAAGCTTAGCTAACAGAACAGCCCAGATTGAAGATAGGATTAGTGAAATAGAAGACAAACAACTTGAGGCACAACAGAGAGAAGAAGAAAGAGACTCAAAAATAATAAAAAATGAGAAAGCCCTACAGGAATTGTCTGACTCCATCAGAAAGAATAACATAAGAATAATAGGTATATCAGAGGGAGAAGAGAAAGAAAATGGAATGGAGAATATACTCAAACAAATAATAGACGAGAACTTCCCAAGCCTGTGGAAGGAACTAAAGCCTCAAATTCAAGAAGCAAACAGAACACCAAGTTTTCTTAACCCCAACAAACCCACTCCAAGGCACATCATAATAAAGATGACACAAACCAATGACAAAGAAAAAATTCTCAAGGCAGCCAGGGAAAACAAGAGTACAACATATAAAGGAAGGCCTATTAGATTATCATTAGATTTCTCAGCAGAAACTCTACAAGCTAGAAGAGAGTGGACCCCAATATTTAAAGCCCTGAAAGAGAGGAACTTTCAGCCAAGAATACTATACCCATCAAAGCTATCCTTCAAGTATGAAGGAGATATAAAAACATTCACAAATACAGAAAAGATGAGAGAATTTATCAACAGAAAGCCCCCACTCCAGGAAATACTAAGGGGGGTTTTCCAACCAGATTCAAAGAACAAAAGAAAACAACACCACAAGTAACAGCTCCACCAAGAACACAATAAAACCAAACTTAAACTGTGACAACAAAGGAAAAAAAGGGGGGAGAGGATGGAGATTAACAGTAGCAAAGGACGATGAAGTGCAGAAATACTTATAAGATAGGGTACTACAATGAATATGGTAGGTACCCTTTTCATTACTTAATGGTAACCACCCTTAAAAAAACCACCACAAAAACACTTGACTTAAAAAAGGTAGCAACAGAGGAAAGAAGTATGGAACAAAAACAAACAAAAACAAATGATAGAAAAACAAAAGAGAAGAATCAAACTAGATACAAAACTAACAGAAAGCAATTTATAAAATGGCAGTAGGGAACCCACAAGTATCAATAATTACACTAAATGTAAATGGATTAAACTTACCAATAAAAAGACACAGAGTAGCAGAATGGATTAAAAAAGAAAATCCAACTATATGCTGCCTACAAGAAACACATCTAAGCAACAAGGATAAAAACAAATTCAAAGTGAAAGGCTGGAAAACAATACTCCAAGCAAACAACACCCAAAAAAAAAGCAGGCGTAGCAATACTCATATCTAATAATGCTGACTACAAGACAGAAAAAGTACTCAGAGACAAAAATGGTCATTTCATAATGATTAAGGGGAAGTTGAATCAAGAAGACATAACAATCCTTAATATATATGCACCAAACCAAGGAGCACCAAAATATATAAGACAGCTACTTATTGACCTTAAAACAAAAACTAACAAAAATACAATCATACTTGGAGACCTCAATACACCGCTGACGGCTCTAGATCGGTCATCCAAACAGAGAATCAATAAAGATATAGTGGCCTTAAACGAAATACTAGAACACCTGGATATGATAGACATCTACAGGACACTTCATCCCAAAGCGACAGAGTATACATTTTTCTCTAGTGTACATGGAACATTCTCAAGAATTGACCATATGTTGGGCCACAAAGACAATATCAGCAAATTTAGAAAAATTGAAATTGTACCAAGCATATTTTCTGATCATAAAGCCTTGAAACTAGAATTCAACTGCAAAAAAGAGGGGGAAAAACCCACAAAAATGTGGAAACTAAACAACATACTTCTAAAAAATGAATGGGTCAAAGAAGAAATAAGTGCAGAAATCAAAAGATATATACAGACAAATGAAAATGAAAATACGACATATCAGAATCTCTGGGACGCAGCAAAAGCAGTAATAAGAGGAAAGTTCATATCACTTCAGGCCTATATGAACAAACAAGAGAGAGCCGAAGTAAACCACTTAACTTCACACCTTAAGGAACTAGAAAAAGAAGAACAAAGACAACCCAAAACCAGCCGAAGAAAGGAGATAATAAAAATCAGAGCAGAAATAAATGAAATAGAGAACAGAAAAACTATAGAAAAAATCAATATAACAAGGAGCTGGTTCTTTGAAAAGATCAACAAAATTGACAAACCCTTAGCAAGACTCACCAAGGAAAAAAGACACAGGACTCAAATAAATAAAATCCAAAATGAAAGAGGAGAGATCACCACAGACATCATAGAAATACAAAGAATTATTGTAGAATACTATGAAAAATTATATGCCACCAAATACAACAATCTAGAAGAAATGGATAAATTCCTAGAACAATACAACCTTCCTAGACTGAGTCATGAAGAAGCAGAAAGCCTAAACAGACCAATCAGCAGGGAGGAAATAGAAAAAACTATTAAAAACCTCCCCAAAAATAAAAGTCCAGGCCCAGACGGTTATACTAGTGAATTCTATCAAACATTCAAAGAAGACTTGGTTCCTATTCTACTCAAAGTCTTCCAAAAAATTGAAGAAGAAGCAATACTTCCAAACACATTTTATGAAGCCAACATAACCCTCATACCAAAACCTGGCAAGGATGGCACAAAGAAAGAAAACTACAGACCAATATCTCTAATGAATACAGATGCTAAAATACTAAACAAAATACTGGCAAACCGAATACAACAACATATTAAAAAAATAATACATCATGATCAAGTGGGATTCATCCCAGAATCTCAAGGATGGTTCAACATACGCAAAACGGTTAATGTAATACACCATATCAACAAAACAAAGAACAAAAACCACATGATCTTATCAATAGATGCAGAAAAGGCTTTTGATAAAATACAACACAATTTTATGTTTAAGACTCTCAACAAAATGGGTATAGAAGGAAAATATCTCAACATGATAAAGGCCATATATGATAAACCATCAGCCAACATCCTATTAAACAGCATAAAACTGAGGACTTTCTATCTTAAATCAGGAACAAGACAGGGCTGTCCACTCTCTCCACTCTTATTCAACGTGGTGCTAGAAGTTCTGGCCAGAGCAATCAGACAAGACAAAGAAATAAAAGGCATCCATATCGGAAAAGGAGAAGTAAAGCTATCACTTTTTGCTGATGATATGATCCTATACATCGAAAACCCGAAGGACTCCACAAAAAGATTATTAGAAACAACAAACCAATACAGTAAGGTCGCAGGATACAAAATTAACATACAAAAGTCCATAGCCTTTCTATATGCCAACAATGAAATATTAGAAAACGAACTCAAAAAAATAATCCCCTTCACGATTGCAACAAAAAAAATAAAATACCTAGGAATAAACATAACAAAGAACGTAAAGGACCTATATAATGAAAATTACAAAGCATTGTTAAGGGAAATCGAAAAAGATACAATGAGATGGAAAAATATTCCTTGTTCCTGGATAGGAAGAATAAATATAATCAAAATGGCCATATTACCCAAAGCAATATACAAATTTAATGCAATTCCCATCAAAATCCCTATGAGATTTTTTAAAGAAATGGAACAAAAAATCATCAGATTTATATGGAACTATAAAAAACCCCGAATAGCCAAAACAATCCTAAGGAAAAAGAATGAAGCTGGGGGCATTACAATACCTGACTTTAAACTATATTATAGGGCCACGATAATCAAAACAGCATGGTATTGGCAAAAAAATAGACACTCAGACCAATGGAACAGAATAGAAAGCCCAGAAATAAAACCACATATATATGGTCAAATAATCTTTGATAAAGGGGCCAACAACACACAATGGAGAAAAGAAAGCCTCTTCAACAAATGGTGTTGGGAAAACTGGAAAGCCACATGCAAAAGAATGAAACTCGACTACAGCCTGTCCCCGTGTACTAAAATTAATTCAAAATGGATCAAAGACCTAAATATAAGACCTGAAACAATAAAGTACATAGAAGAAGACATAGGTACTAAAATCATGGACCTGGGTTTTAAAGAACATTTTCTGAACTTGACTCCAATGGCAAGAGAAGTGAAGGCAAAGATAAATGAATGGGACTACATCAGAATTAAAAGTTTTTGCTCAGCAAGAGAAACTGATATCAAAATAAACAGACAGCCAACTATATGGGAACTGATATTTTCAAACGACAGCTCAGATAAGGGCCTAATATCCAAAATTTACAAAGAACTCATAAAACTCAACAACAAACAAACAAGCAATCCAATAAAAAAATGGGAAGAGGACATGAACAGACACTTCTCCCAGGAAGAGATACAAATGGCCAACAGATATATGAAAAGATGCTCAGCTTCATTAGTTATTAGAGAAATGCAAATCAAAACTACAATGAGATACCACCTCACTCCTGTTAGATTAGCTATTATCAACAAGACGGGTAATAGCAAATGTTGGAGAGGCTGTGGAGAAAAAGGAACCCTCATTCACTGTTGGTGGGACTGTAAAGTAGTACAACCATTATGGAGGAAAGTATGGTGGTTCCTCAAAAAACTGCAAATAGAACTACCTTATGACCCAGCAATCCCTCTACTGGGTATATACCCCGAAACCTCAGAAACATTGATACGTGAAGACACATGTAGCCCCATGTTCATTGCAGCACTGTTCACAGTGGCCAAGACATGGAAACAACCAAAAAGCCCTTCAATAGAAGACTGGATAAAGAAGATGTGGCACATATACACTATGGAATACTACTCAGCCATAAGAAATGATGACATCAGATCATTTACAGCAAAATGGTGGGATCTTGATAACATTATAAGGAGTGAAATAAGCAAATCAGAAAAAAACAAGAACTACATGATTCCATACATTGGTGGAACATAAAAATGAGACTAAGAGACATGGACAAGAGTGTGGTGGTTACCAAGGGTGGGGGGGAGGGAGGACATGGGAGGGAGGGAGGGAGAGAGTTAGGGGGAGGGGGAGGGGCACAGAGAACTAGATAGAGGGTGACGGAGGACAATCTGACTTTGGGCGAGGGGTGTGCAACATAATTTGATGACAAAATAACCTAGACATGTTTTCTTTGAATATATGTACCCTGATTTATTAATGTCATCCCATTACCATTAATAAAAATTTATTTAAAAAAAAAAAGACACAGCTGAAAATATTTTTTAAATAATTAAATTTATTTTGTTAACATGGATTCTAATGTATCACTCAATATAAGACCCTCAACCCCCAACAACAACATGTCCCCCACTACAACCCCTTCTCTCCTG
This sequence comes from Saccopteryx bilineata, assembly GCF_036850765.1. Classification (NCBI taxonomy): domain Eukaryota; kingdom Metazoa; phylum Chordata; class Mammalia; order Chiroptera; family Emballonuridae; genus Saccopteryx; species Saccopteryx bilineata. The sequence goes on along the minus strand of NC_089502.1, from coordinate 83,793,998 downwards.
ACTGCCTCCCCCTTTTCCTCTTTGGGATTTGAAGTCCTGTTATCTGTATCTCTGTGTTATTTATAAACAATTAACTAATCCTTTCACCTTCTCTAATATTGTCCCCTCATCCCCCATTTCTGTGGTAGCTGTCGTTCTGCTCCCCATAACCCCACCTCTACCACTCTTCTGTTCCTCAGTTCATTTTGTTCATTAGACTACATATAAGTGAGATTATATGATATATTTTTTTCTCTGCCTGACTTCTTTTATTTAGCCTAATAGTCTCCAGGTCCATCTACGCCATCACAAAAGGTAAGATTTTCTTCTTATTCACAGATGCATAGTATTCCACTGTGTATACGTAACAGAATTTTTTATCCACTTGTCCACTGATGGACACTTGGACTCTTTCCAGAACTTGGATATTGTAACAATGCTGCAATAAACATGGGGGTGCATATCTTCTTTTGAATTAATGTTTTGGAATTCTTAGGATATTTTCTAGAAGTGGAATAGCTGGGTAGTAAGGCAATTTCATTTTTAATTTTTTAAGAAAATTCCATGCTTTTTTCCACAGTGGCTACAAAAGGCTGCAAGCCTACCAGCAGTACAGGAGGATTCCCTTTTATTTTATTCTTTTTTGCACTTGTCAGAGAAAATATATTGGCAAAAATATTGCTATGAGAGATGTTTAAAAGGCTACTGTCTATATATTCTTATAAGATTTTTATGGTTTTGTGGCTTAAATTTAAGTATTTTAACCTTTATGTGTTTATTTTTGTGAATGGTGTAAGCTTATGGTCCAGTTTCATCTTTTTTTTATGGACCTCTCCAATTATTTTAACACCATTTATTAAAGACACTTTCTTTACTTCATTGTATACTCTTTGCCTTTACTCTCAAATATTAATTGACCATGAAGGTGTGGGGTTTACATTTTTTTCTATTGTAGTTGATTTCTAGTTTCATGCCATTTTGATCTGAAAAGATGCTTGATATCATTTCAATCTTCTTAAATTATTGAGACTTGTTTTATGTCTTTACCTGTGGTCTATCCTAGAAACTGTACAATTTTCACTTGAAGAGAATGTCTATTCTGCTGCTTTATAGTAAAATGTTCTGAAGCTAACAATTAAATCCTGTTAATCTAATATGTCATCTAACTTTGTAGTTTTTTTGTTGATATTCTGTCTGAAGGACCTATCCATTGATGTCAGCGAGGTGATAAAATCACTTATTATCACTGTATTGCTGTTGATCTCTTTCTTTATGTTCATCAAAATCTGCTTTATATATATGGTGCTACTATAGTGGGTACAAAGACATTTAAAATGGGATGACATTAGAGTAATAGTGGTTTGAAAGACAACGTTGATCTCTCACATTTAGATTTGAACACCTTAAACAGCTATAACAGAGTGAAAGGCTCACAGCCAGCTGGGCTTGTGGGTTTGCTTGAAAAGATTCAAGTGTGGGATCAACTAAAGTGGAGCAAGGTGGAGAAAGTGGTGTTGAGGATAATACATACCACAAGTCAGACTCTGGAGAGGAGAAAATCCTGGACTGTCTGTGTTTTTATGTGCTGAGTATCCAGAGAGAGTAAATACATGGAGTGACTAGGTCTTCTGCTAAGTAGAGCAGAGAGATTGAGTGGCAGTTGGCAAGATACTAAACCAAAGTGACAGCAGAATGGGGAATCACATACTGTGTGCCCAAGGTCTGCTGTACTCTGGCACTCAGCACAAAGACAAAAAGAATGTGTGGTCCACTGGATTCTCAGAGCCTGCCTCCCTCCACTCACAAGGTATGAAGAGTCACAGACACATACACCACAGCTAATTCTACAAGATTTCCTTTTCCTTTGAAAACTAGCAGTGCTCTGTGTTGTTCTGCCTTCTATTCTGATGTGAGAATGAGCACCAGGAGAACTGAGATCACCATTGCTAAAGCTACAAAACCTTCACAAAAAGTTCATTATTGCAACTGTACCACATCTTTCATCATATCAACAGTGACATCTCAGAGAAGGTCAGCCCAGAATTTTCACAGAGAAACCATTGGAAAAAACAAACAAACAGAAAACTTTAAAAACAGAAATCTTTTCTCTTTAGATAATATTTTATTTTTTGAAAAAGCTATATTTAGAAAAATAAATTTAGAAGGGTGAAAGTAGTCATGAGAGTACACAGGCTTCAGGTAAATATTTCTATAGCATTTGAACTTATGATTGTGTTGTTTGCCCATCACCCAAATTGAAATAATTTATCAGCATAATATATTTGTTCCTCTTTACTCCCCACCCCTCTCCAACACAATCTCCTCCCCAGAATAACCACTTTACTTTTATCTCTGTCCATGAGTCACAGTTTTATATTCCACCTGTGTGTAATATCAGTTTTCATCTTTTTCTGTTTTATTTATTTTACTTAGTATAATAGTCTCAAGGTCCATCCATGTTGTAGTAAATGACAATATGTTGTTATTTCTTTTGGCTGAGTAAAATTCCATAGGATATATTTACTACATCTTCTTTGTTCAATTCTCTATCAAAGTGCACTTTGGTTGTTTTTATGACTTAGCAACTCAAAATAATGCTTCAATGAACATATTGTGCATGTATTTTTACAGACCAACTTTTCAAGTTTTTTGGGTAGATACCCACTAATGGGATTGCTGGATCACATGTTAGTTCTATTCTTAAATATTTGAGTAACCACAATACTTCCTTCTATAATGTCTCTACCAATTTACATTCTCACAAGCAGTGAATAAGGATTTCTTTTTCTTCACAGCCTCTCCAACACTTATTATTATCTGTTTTGTTAATAATAGCCAATGTAACAGGTGTGAAGGGGTATCTTATTTAGTTATGATTTGCATTGCTCTGAAACTATTGAAGATGAGCATCTTTTCCTATATCTGAAGGCCAATTGCTTGTATTCTAGGAAGAAGTGTCAGTTCAGGACCTTTCCCCACTTTTTAATTGGATATTGGATGACTTGCTTGTTTGTTGGTCAGCCATGTGAGTCCTTTATCTTTTTTAATATTAAGGCCTTATGGGAGCTATTATTTGTAAATATCATCTCCCATTTGGTTGGCTCCTTTTTTGTCTCCTTTTCATTTCTTTTGTTGTGCAGTAAATTTTCACCATGATATAGTCCCATTCTTTTTTTATTCCCCTAACTTCCTTTGCTTTGCAGGTTCAAGTCAGAAAATGTTCTCTATGGCCAAAGCCAATAAGTTCAGTAGCTATATTTTCTTCCATGAAACATATTTTTTCAGATCTTATATTTAGGTCTTTGATGCATTTTGAATTAATTTTTGTGCAGAGAGACAAACTGTAGTCAAGTGTCAGTCTTTTGCATGTGGCTTTTCAACTTTTCAATGTCCATTTATTGAAGAGGTTATCTTTTCTACATTGTGTGTTTTTGGCACCTTTCTTGAAGAATGTTTGCCTATATAAATGTTGTTTTATTTCTGGACTTTCCATTCTGTTCCATTGGTATGTTTGTCTGCTTTCCTGCCAATATCCATGATGTTTAATTTTTTTATTATTTCTTGACAGAAACAGAGAGAGTCAGAGTGAGGCACAGATAGAGACAGATAGACAGGAAGGGAGAAAGACGAGAAGCATCAATTTTCATTGCAGCACCTTAGTTGTTCATTGATTACTTTTTCATATGTGCCTTGATAGAGGGGCTAGAGCAGAGTAAGTGACATTGCTCAAGCTAGCAAACTTTGGCTTTAAACCCACGACCTTAAGCTCAAGCCATCGAACATGGAGTCATGTCTATGATCCCATGCTCAAGCCAATGACCTAATGCAGAAGCTGGTAAGCCTGCACTCAAGCTGGCAATCTCGGGGTTTTGAACCTTGGTCCTTTGTTTCCCAGTTCAATGTTGTATTCACTGCACCATTGCCTTGTCAAGCACGGCATTTTGATTATCATAGTTCTTTGTATAATTTGAAGACAGCCATTCTGATACATTTGGCTTCATTTTTTCCTCAAGATTTCTTTAGCTCTTCTGGATTTTTTATAATTCCATACAATTTTGTTCCATTTTGTTCCATTTTTTAAAGACATTGGGATTTTGTTGGGGATTGCATTAAATTTGTATATTGTGAGAAATTTAAAGATGGTGACAAAATAGACAGACTTACCAAATGTCACCTCCCAGGGTAAAATATGATTACAAGTAAATTTAAGAACAATCATCTTGAAAAATTAACTTTGGGCTAAATGAAGAGGAGTGCATACCCAATGAGTCACAGAAGAAGCCACATCAAGACTTGTGGGAAGAGTGGAGATGTATAAAGTGCTTTCTCACTTCCAGGAGCAAGCTGTGAGTCAGAGTCCAGAGGGACATTCAGCAGCAGGGATATTTGCCCTGAGAGGTGTTGGTCCTAAACCCCATGCTGGGTGCCTCAGCCTAGAGCACTAAAGTGAAGAAATGGTGCCCACAAAACATTTGGCATTGAAAAGAGGCAAGGTTTCTGTTTGGGATAGAGAGATAAAAACTCTGGGCAATGCAAGCTCTATCCCATAGGGTCCACAGAAAAAAATCTCATTCACAGCCACTTGGCCAGGGCTCTGATAAAAGAAAAGCTAAGAGGACTACAGTTTCATGTGGAAAGTGTGAAGTTGTTGCAGCAATGAAATTCAAATAATTTAACAACTGTTCTCTGCCCTTATGTCCATTTTAAGTATATATATATATTTAAAAATATATACCAAAAGGTAGTTTATTATTTCATGCATTTATACCTTAAATAAGAACAATAAAAGAAGTCCATAAAACCAGATTATGCTGTAAAAAAGAATTTAAAAAATATTAATAAAAGAAATATTAAATAATACCTGACCAAAAACAATAAAACTGTAATTTAAGGTATTTTTATATTGCTTCTTTTTTTTAACCTATGGATGAAATGAACATTATTGTGGGCATTTAAAATACATTTTTGTACAGACAAATGTTAAAAAATAGTTAGGGATGTAAATTTGTGATTTCTACATTGGACAGCTTCCCAGGCACCCACCTTAAATACAAGTGCCATTTTAAAAACCAGTTTGCTGAACTCAACAAAAAATTAGTTGTTTGTTCTGCCAAACTGGGGTGAATAGGCTGAAGGCCACCAATGAGTTGGTGGCCCAGGGACAGACACTGAGGGGGACAGCCATTAGAACCCTGTGCTGAGTCATTCTCTAAAACTGCAGTTTGCATTTTTCTTTGGTGGAGCAGTCCCCTCCATGCAGCTTTAGCCTGGGAGAAGGCAACTGCTCCCCTCTTGGGGATCTCTTCTGCTCCACCCTATGGAGACTTTGCTATTATGAGAAGTAAATCAGAAAGCAGAAGGTGTGCAATTGAGTCAGTTTTCCAGTTTTGAGGCCGGAGATTTCACTTGCACTCTCCTGGAACTATGGTTGTTGTTTCTGCCTCATTGAAGATTCAGTAGAAATTGTCCACACAGCAGGCAGACCAAATATCTGGATTTCAGACCACACTAATTAGAATTTCAGTAGTCAAACAGTATTATGGTCTATGAAAAGAGTATAAACAGACTGATACCTGGGGCAAAGGAGTGGGATCCACACCCAGGACCCTTTTAATCCCTGAATGGCCCCAGGATATAGATTTCACCACATGCTTTATTTCAATGACCCAGTCCAATAAGCAGCCAGAAGACAGAGCCTGCTGAAAGCAAGTTTCAGGGGACCTTGGGCCTATTGCTGAAAGTCCATCAGTCCCAGTGTTGGTAAAAAAACAGCCTAGTTGTTTGACTTGGTATTTCATTGTGCACCTGGGCCAAGCAGGGGAAGCTACAACATATGGATTGTTATAGCTCCAAGAAGATTGCTGAGGGCCAGTCATGAGCAGAGTCCTCCACTGTTTTTTGTTGGGTTCCCTCCAGGGAATCCCACAGCCAGCACATTTAGTGGCCCACTGTGTAAAGCACCGGTTCATAGCCTAACAACACTTGCTACCAGTGAGTCCAAAGGGAGGACTCATCAGACAATAGGCTCAGCTGAGGCAAGTTCCATTGTCTGTGGTCAATACAAGCACAATGGCTTGTGTACATTGGAAAGAGTGAAGCATTAAAGTCAGCTGGTTTAAATCCTGGATATCTTCACCAGCTGGGCTAGGTTTGATGGGGGAAGGAAGAGAGGCTTGGAACATGGACATTAAAAATGTGGGTCCCATGAAGCCTATTGTTGGGTCTAGTCAAGAAACTAAGACAAATTATAGGGGAGCACATTTAGCACAAGGAGAGGACTCTGTTGGTCTTACTACCTGAGACCAGGAAATCTCCAGGTGAAAATAATTCTGCAGAGGGGAATGTCAGCCCCACTCAATCTGAATACACTGCTCATGTCAGAGAAGAAATAGAATTGGAGTATCCAGCAGTGTCTGAGGGATTTGACTCTAAACTAGGAACCACTTTCCAGGTACTGATCACTTGACCAAGAGACTCTTGAAGTAGGGGCCCCACTAACATTATATTCCCAAAATCAGGGGATGTAAACCAAGAATATTACAACCTGTGGAGTGATTGATAGGTTGAGGCCAGTCTGAGCTCACACTATGGTATATCTACAGAAGACTCTGTGGCAAGACCACATTGCTGAAAAGTGGAGGAAAATATTACAAAACTTGAGGATTTTATGAAGGTGCTATTATTACTAAGCAGAAGAAGGGTGAACTTTATACACAGTTTGGCCTTTCCCCCACTATCCAGGCACAGAAAATGCAGACAAAAACAGCAAAAAAAGCAGTAGTCATACAGGTAGCCCATGACAGGTTGCAAAATACTGATTATGCCAACACAAGAGGTCTCAGAACCAACAAAACCAATAGTGGGTGATATACTGCACCAATATTAGACTCAGCTAGCTACACAAGCAGCACACCCAAAGGAGGAGTCCAACAGGCACCAGTCACTTCAACAAATAAATACATCCAGCAGGACAAACATTGCACAGTGTCTAATGCACATGATCAAGTTTGACCCTTAGAGCTAGAAAGCCTGAAAAAATAGCACCACCTAAAGAATGTCAACAGCATTCAATACTCACATACAACAAGAGGGTAAATATTACCCTCAGGAAGCATTTTTATCAAGGTCCATCCATGTTATTGTAAATGATCTGATGTCATCATTTCTTATGGCTGAGTAGTATTCCATAGTATATATGTACCAAAGTTTTTTATCCACTTGTCCTCTGATGGACACTTGGGCTGTTTCCAGATCTTCACTATTGTGAACAATGCTGTCATAAACATAGGGGTGCATTTCTTCTTTTCATACAGTGTTATGGTGTTCTTGGGGTATATTCCTAACAGTGGGATAGCTGGGTCAAAAGGCAGTTCCATTTTTAATTTTTTGAGGAATCTCCATACTATTTTCCACAGTGGCTGCACCAGTCTGCATTCCCACCAGCAGTGCAGGAGGGTTCCCTTTTCTCCACATCCTCGCCAGCACTTATTCTGTGTTGTTTTGTTGATGAGCGCCATTTTGGCTGGTGTGAGGTGATATCTCATTGTGGTTTTAATTTGCATTTCTCTAATGATTAATGATGTTGAGCATTTTTTCATATGCCTATTGGCCATCTGTTTGTCCTCTTTGGAGAAGTGTCAATTTATTTCTTTTGCCCATTTTTGGATTGGATTGTTTGTCTTCCTGGTATTAAGTTTTACCCTGATAGCATTATATGGAGTGAAATAAGTAAATCAGAAAAAAACTAAGAACCGTATGAATCCATACATAGATGGGATATAAAAATGAGACTCAGAGACATGAACAAGAATGTGATGGCAATGGGGGTAGGGAGGTGGGGGGAGGGCGGAGGGGGAGAGGAAGGAGGAAGGGGTTGGGGGAGGGGAGGGGCATAAAGAAAACCAGATAGAAGGTGACAGAAGACAATTTGACTTTGGGGGAGGGGTATACAGCACAATCAAATGTCAAAATAATCTGGAGATGTTTTCTCTCAACATATGTACCTTGATTTATCAATGTCACTGCATTAAATTTAATAAATAAATTTTAAGAAAGAAGCATTTTTACACCAAGGAACTCAGTGGCCTGTGGATCAGTACCAATGAGCCCAGCTTCCTCAAAAATGTGCCATAGCAAATTTCAAAGTCAGAAAAGTGCTACCTAATACACAGATATAATGGGAAGACAAAAAAATGTGACCCAAATGAATCAACAAGAAAAATATCCAGAAAAAAAAACACTAAATGAAATGGAAGTAACCAAACTACTTAACACAGAGTTTAAAATAATGGTTATTAGGATGCTCAGGGATCTTAGAGAAACAGTAGGTGATCACAATGATAATATAAATGAAGAAATAGTAAGCATTAAAAAACATTTAAATCATAAAAAATAACTAGTCAGAAATGACAAATTCAAGATCAGAAATAAAGACAGCACTAAAAGAAATTAACAGCAAGCTAGATGAAGTGGACAATCAAATCTGTGAGTTTGAGAAAAAGCTCAACATAAGCACGAGTGACACAGCAAGAAAAAAGAGGCACAAAAAGACTGAGGAAACTCTACGACACCTCTGCAACAACATGAAGAGAAACAACATCTATATCAGAGATGTTCCTGAAGGAGAAGAGAATGAAGAAGGGATAGAAAAATTGTTTAAAAAATTATAACTAAAATTATCCCTAAATTGATAAAAAAAAAAAGAAGTCACACAAGTTTAAGAAGCACAGAGAGTCCAGTTAAGGATGACCCCAAGGAAGGCTACACCAAGATACATCATAACTAAAATGCCAGAGCCAAATTTAAGAGACAAAGGAACAATATTAAATGTTGGAAGAGAAAGTAAGTTAATTACCTACAGAGGGCCCCCCCCAAAAGGATGATATCTGACTTAACAGAATCACTTTAAGCCAGAAAGAATTCTACCCAGCAAAGCTAACATTTAAAGTTGAAAGAGAGAAAAAAAAAGCCTCCCAGACAAAAAAAAAGCCTCAAAAAATTTATTGAACCAAACTAGTATTGCAAGAAGTGTGAAAAGTCCTGATCTAAATGAGCTATGAAAAAAAAAAGAAATTGAGAGAAAGAGGATTGTAGGTTTAAAGAATAAAATGGCAATAAATATGTGCATATAAAAATTGTCCTTAAGTGTAAATGCAATAAATGCTTCTCTCAAAAGGCATAAGGTAGCTGCATGGATAAGAAAACAGAACCTGTACACATACTGTCTACAGGACACCAACCTCAGAACAAAAAAGATAAATATAGAGAGAAAATAAAGGGATGGAAAAATATTTCAAGCAAATGGAAATGAAAAAATAGGGTAGCAATACTTATATCTGACAAAATATACTGCTCACAAAAATTAGGAAATATTTCAAAATAAATATGAAGGTATAAAATATCCTCTAATTTTTGTGAGCATTGTAGTCTTCAAAACAAAGACTATAGTAAGGGACAAAGAAGGTCAGAACATAATGGTTAAGGGAGAAATCCAACAGGAGAAGATAACCATTGTAAATATTTATACAACTTATAAAAGGGCACCTAAATATAAAAAGCAGATTTACTAGACATAAAGGGCAAATTGACAAAAATACTATAATAGTATGGAGATATTATACACTAATACAAGAATACTATACATTAATATCAGTGAATAGATCTTCTAGACAGAGAACAACAAAGAAACAGAGACCTTAAATGACACACTAGGTCAACTGGATTTAATTGATATCTTCAGAACATTTAACCCTACAGAAGCAAAGTATATGTATTTTTGAAATGTTGATTGTACATTTTCTAGGACCAGGTAAGGACACAAGACAAGTTTTAATAAATTTAATGCGACTAAAATCATTTGAAGCATCTTCCTAATAACAATAGCATGAAACTGGAAATAAACTGCAAAAGAAAAACTGAAAAACATTTAAACACTTGGTGACTAAATATTATGTTATTAAGTAACAGATTAGTTAAAAAACAGATCAAACCTGACCAGGCAGTGGTGCAGTAAATAGAGCATCAAACTGAGATGCAGAGGATCCAGGTTTGAAACCCCAAGGTTGCCGGCTTGAGTGTGGGCTCATCTGATTTGAGCAAGGCTCATCAGATTGAACCCAAGATCACTGCCTTAAGCAAAGGGTCATTTAGTCTGCTGTAGCCCCATGGTCAAGGCACATATGAGAAAGCAATCAGTGAGCAACTAATGTGTTGCAATGAAGAATTAATGGTTCTCATCTCTCTCCCTTCCTGTCTGTCATTCCTTATCTGTCCCTCTCTCTGTCTTTGTCATGCACACACAAACAAAAAAAAAATGAGATCAAAGAAAAAATAAAATTTTCTCTTGAAACAAATAAAAATGAAAAAAATGAACAAATGAAATGAATAAAATCAATGGGACACAGCAAAAAAAGCCTGAAAATAAATTCCATAGTATCACAGACTTACCTCAATAAGTAAGATAAAACTCAAATTAAAAAACCGATTTTTAAAAATACCTGACCATGAGAGGACCTGAAGATGACAGCAGAGTAGGCAGATGCACAGTCTCCCAGCTCACACCACCAAACTGGATTACAAATTAATTTAGGAACAATCAGCATGAAAAACCAACTCTGGACTACAAAAACAGTGCTCAAAAAACAAAGAGCAAAAAAGAAGCCACACTGAGCCTGTGAGGGAGTGCTGAAGAGCAGTGGGTCTCTCCTGTTTACAGGAACAAAGGGGGGTCTGAGGCTGAGAGCCAAGAAGGGCTCTCATTTTAAGGAAAAGAGTAGAAAATATCACTTATGACTACTTGCCTGGGGACCTGGGAATGAGGTGTGTTAAAAGGGCTGGCTTATCTTCCAAAAGAAAAGGAGGGTGGGAAGGACAGTTGGTGATGGGCAGAGGAAAGCATGGGAGGACCTGAGATTCTGACTCATCCAGAGCTGGAGGAGGCCATAGCTGAGGGAAGTGTTGATTCTTTCACATAACACAAAAGTAAAGTGGTCCCCGGTCACCCATTACAAGATATCTCTACAGCTCCAATCAGAGCAACAAGACACAGCTGAAAACAAAAAGTGGGGAGGAGAAGCAGTAACTCAGGTCTCCATGAAGATCTGAGATACAACTCCTCCTACTGAAGCAGAGAAAGCACCCCACCCCCAGAGAGAGTAACTAGTAGATCAGGCCTTCAGAGCCTCAGGTTATACCCACCACATTCATGGATACAGTTTCAAATAAGCTCCCTGCTGATATCAATAAAGAAGACTGCCACCGAGATAACTACAAAAAAAATCAAGACTTCAAAGCAGCTCTACTTAGAGAAAAGAAACCCAACAGTGGATTACAAACAACAGCTGATGCCAACACAAGAAGACCTAGAAATAACACAACTGAAAATTGGAGGCAGACAACACCAAGCCTAAACTCAAACACTTCTATAAACAAAACACCGACATAATGAGAAGACAGAGAAGTGCAATCCAAATGAAACCACAAGAGAAACTTTCAAGAGATTAACTCAAACATATGAGTGATATAGAAATAACCAAACGTCCAGATGTGGAGTTCAAAATAATGATAGTAAAAATGCTTAGGAATCTTAGAACAACAATGGATGGTCATTATGAACACCTTAATAAAGAAAGAGCAAGTATAAAAAAGAATATTGAAATATTAAAAAGATTCAGTCAGAGATGACAAATACAATATCAGAAATGAAGATCACAATGTAAGGAATTAAAACCAGGATGGATAGAGCTGAGGATCAAATCAGTGAGTTGGAGAACAATTTGAATGAAGGCAAGAAGCAGAAAAGAAGCAATAAAAGAGACTTAATATGTCTTAGGAAACTCACAGAGAGCTCTGGGACAATATGAAGAGAAATAACATCTGCATCATAGGGGTAACTCAAGAAGAAGAGAAAGAACAAGGGATAAAGACTTTGTTCAATCATATCATAGCTAAAATCTTTCCTAAATTAATGTAGAAGAAACTCTCACAAGTCCAAGAAGCACAGAGAACTCCACTGAAGAGAAACCCAAAGAAACCTACACCAAAACACATCATAATTGAAATACCAAAGCTAAGTAATAAAGAGAAAATATTAAAAGCTGCAAGAGAAAAAAAAAGCTATCACCTACAAAGGAGCCCCCATAAGGATGACATCTGACTTCTCAACAAAAACACTTCAGGCCAGAAGAAAATGGCAAGAAATATTCAAAGTAATGCAGAACAAGAACTTACAATCAAGACTACTTTATCCAGCAAGGATATCATTTAATATTAAAGAAGAAATAAAAAGCTTCCCAGACAAAAACAAACAAACAAAAAACAAAACAAAAAACTCAAGGAATTCATTACAACCAAACCAATGCTGCAGGGAATGTTAAGGGACCTGTTGTAAACAGAAAAAAGTAGAAAAAGAATATAGCAAAAGAGGAATACAGCTTTAAAGAATAAAATGCCAATAAAAACTATATATAGATAATAACCTTCAATGTAAAATGAATTAAATGATCCAATCAAAAGACATAAGGTAGCTGCATGAATAAGAAAACAGGACATAGATATATGTTGTCTACAGGAGACACACCTTAAAACAAAAGATGCACATAAATTGAAGGTGAAAGGATGGAAAAAAAATTTCATGCAAATGGAAATGAAAAAAAAAAAGCTGGAGTAGCAATATTTATATCGGACAAAATGGACTTTAAAACAAAGGATATAGTGAGAGGTAAAGAAGGCCACTACATAATGATAAAGGGAGTAATCTAACAGGAAGATATAACTATTATAAATATCTATGCACCTAATATAAGAGCACCTAAATATATAAAGCAGACTTTGAGGGATATAATGGGCGAGATCAACAGCAATACTATAATAGTAGGGGATTTCAGTACCCCACAAACATCACTAGATAGATCCTCAAGAAAGAAAGTTAACAAAGAAACAGTAGACTTAAAGGACACACTAGATCAACACAATTTAATAGATATCTTCAGAACATTTCTCCCTAATGCAGCAGAATATACATTCTTTTCAAGTGCTTATGGTACATTCTCAAGGATAGACCACATGTTAGGGCACAAAAGTGGTCTAAACAAATTTAATAAGATTAAAATAATATCAAGCAGTTTCTCTGATCACAATGGTATGAAAGTAGAAATGAACCACAAAAGAAAAGCTCAAAAATTCTCCAACACATGGAAACTAAATAGCAGGTTGTTAAATAGCAAATGGATTAAAAATGATATCAAAAAAGAAATAAAAAAATTTCTAGAAACAAATGACAACAAGCATACAACAACTCAAAATTTATGGGACACAGCAAAAGCAGTACTGAGAGGGAAGTTCATAGCACTATAGTCACACTTTAAGAAACTGGAAAAAGCTCAAATAAACAACTTGACCCTGCATCTAAAAGAACAAGAAAAAGAAGAGGAAGTAAAGCCCAAATGTAGTACAAGGAAGAAAATAATAAAGATCATAGCAGAAATAAATGACATAAAGGTTAAAGAAACAATACAGAGGATCAATGAAACTAGGAGCTGGTTCTTTGAAAAGGTAAACAAGATCAATGAGCCTTTACCTACACTCACCAAGAAAAAGAGAGAGAGGACTCATATAAATAAAATTAGAAATGAGAGGGGAGAAATAACAACTGACACAACAGAAATACAAAGGATTTTCTTTGTATGCCAAAGAACTAGATGCCAAAAAACATCTATGTTTTTTGAACATATGCCAAAAAACTAGACAACCTAGATGAAATGGACAAATTCCTTGAAACATACAATCTTCCAAAAATCAGTCTGGAAAAATCAGAAAATCTAAACAGACCGACTAACTACACCAAATGAGATCAAAACAGTTATCAAAAAACTCCCAACAAAGAAAAGTCCTGGGCCAAATGGCTTCACAAGTGAATTCTACCAACCATTCAAAGAAGAACTAACTCCTATCCTTCTCAAGCTATTTCAAAAAATTCAAGAGGAAGAAAGACTTCCAAGCTCCTTTTATGAGGTGAGCATAATTCTGATTCCAAAACCAGGCAAAGACAGAAAATTATAGGCCAATATCCTTGATGAATATAGATGCTAAAATCCTCAACAAAATATTAGCAAACTGGATCCAACAATATATGGAAAAAATCATACACCATGATCAAGTGGGATTTATTCTGGGGAGGCAAGGCTGGTACAATATTCGCAAGTCAATCAATGTGATTCATCACATAAACAAAAGGAAGGAGAAAAAACACATAATTTCAATAGATGCAGAAAAAACATTGGATAAAATCCAGCACCCGTTCATGATCAAAACTCTGAGCAAAGTGGGAATACAGGGAACATACCTCAACATGATAAAAGCCATCTATGACAAACCCACAGCCAACATCATACTCAATAGGCAAAAATTAAAAGCAATCCCCTTAAAATCTTGAACAAGGCAGGGGTGCCCTCTTTCACCACTTTTATTCAACATTGTCCTGAAAGTCCTAGCCACAGAAATCAGACAAGAAGAATAAATAAAAGGCATCCAAATTGAAAAATAAGTAAAATTATCATTATTTGCAGATGATATGATATTATATACAGAAAAAACTAAAGTCTCACTCAAAAAACTTCTGGACCTGATAAATGGATTCAACAACGTGGCAGGATATAAAATTAATACTTAGAAATCAGAAGTATTTTCATATGCCAACAATGAACAGTCAGAAAGGGAAATTAAGAAAACAATCCCGTTCACTATTAAAACCAAAAAAATAAAGTACCCACGAGTAAATTTAACCAAGAAGACTAAAGATTTGTACTCGGAAAATTATAAAACATTGATAAAAGAAATCAAGGAAGATAAAAACAAGTGGAAGCATATACCGTGCTCATGGTTAGGAAGAATAAACACCATTAAAATGTCTATATTACCCAAAGCAATCTATAAATTCAATGCAATACCAATTAAAATACCAATGACATACTTCAAAGATATAGATCACATATTCCAAAAATTTATATGGAACCAAAAGAAGAAGAATAGCCTCAGCAATCTTTGTTTGTTTTTTTAATCATTTTTATTTATTTATTCATTTAGAGGAGAGAGAGAGAAAGAGAGAGCACAAAGGGGAGAGGAGCAGGAAGCTTCAACTCCCATATGTGCCTTGACTGGGCAAGCCCAGGGTTTTGAACCGGCAACCTCAGCATTCCAGGTCGAGGCTTTATCCACTGTGCCACCACAGGTCAGGCGGCCTCAGCAATCTTAAAAAAGAAAAATAAAGTGAGAGGTATCACACTTCCTGATATCAAGTTATACTACAAGTCATTGTTCTCAAAACAGCCTGGTACTGGCATAAGAACAGGCATATAGATTAATGGAACAGAACAGAGAACCCAGAAATAAACCCACAGCTCTATGGACAACTGATATTTGACAAAGGAGATAAGAGTATATAGCGGAGTAAAGACAGCCTCTTTAATAAATGGTGTTGGGAAAATTGGACAGCAACCTGTAAAAAAAAAAAAAAAGTGAAACTAGGCCACCAACTTACACCATTCCCCAAAATAAACTCAAAATGGATAAAGGACATAAACGTAAACCATGAAACCATAAGCATCTTAGAAGAAAACATAGGCAGTAAGCTCTTTGACTTCTCTCAGAGCATCTTTATTATATGCGGCTTAAGTGTCTGTTTGTTGCCGATAGCTTATTGGTTGCTTGCGTAACTGTAATGGGGTAAAGTTGCCATGGCTGAACGCAAATTGAGCAGGTCAGGGGGAAGGTGAACATTTGTTTGCATTGGCAATCATCTGCTTTTGAAACAATTTAAGGCTGAACGCAAATTGAGCATGTCAGGGGGAAGGTGAACATTTGTTTGCATTGGCAATCATCTGTTTTACATAAAAACTACGTCTTAATGTAATTTTTTTTAAGAATGCCTCCTAGAAAATATAGCACTGAAGAGGAAAGAAAAGGAGCTGAAGCTGCACAAAAACGGCTTTCTTGACAAAAAGAAACCACTGAGCAGAGAAAGACAAGGCTTGCTTCAGTCGCAGAGCAAATGCATCTTTCTCGGCAAAATGAGACTGATGAGCATAGAGAAACAAGGCTTGCCTCAGATGCAAGATAAAAAAGCCTGTCTCAACAAAATGAGTCCTTTGAACAAAGGCAGGAGAGAAATGAAAAAAAAAAAAAAATGACAGAGTAATGCTGACCAAAACGCAAAAAAGGATTAAAACAGTTTCAAACGGAGAAAGTTTAAATTTTGAGCATTCCTCTGGTGACATGAATATTAAATGTGAACACTGTCAGTCCTTAAACTTCAAGCTAGAAACTAATCGAATTGACTGTGACAAGAAAGAATTTTCTCAATGTTGCAAGTACGGAAATATTGTAGTTCCACTAAATGACACCAGAAGGGGTCTTTGCAATGGTGCAAGACTAGAGGTTCTCCAATTGAAAAATAATGTCATAATAGCTAAGTCTTTGACTGGCTCCTCTAAAGGTGAAATACATGTCATTCCAAGAATTGATTTGGCTCCATCTCAAACAAGGTTGCCGTTTCAATTGAGACGTAGACAATTTCCTGTAAAACTTGCCTTTGCTATGACCATCAATAAGTCTCAGGGCTAAATGCTTAAGCATGTTGGCATTTTTTTACTTGAGCCTGCATTTGGACACAGTCAACTTTATGTTGTCTGTTCAAGAGTTTGTGAAAGAATAGACATAAAATTAAAAATAATTGATGGTCCTCTGCAAGGCGAGCTTAAAAATGATGGAAAGATCTACACAAGAAATGTTGTGTACAAAGAGATCTTTGACATGTGAATAAACATTTTATTATTTGAATTACCTTTATTTATTGAGCTAGCGGTGGCTCTTAAGAAATGTACCGCCAGTGGTTTCCTTCATTGCACTCTACTTTAAGCAATTAAGCAAGTAGAAGGGGATACCGTGTGGGTGTGGGGCACTAAGCAAAGGGGCGTCGTCGCTGCCTGCTCTGGGTAATTCAGTTTGAATTAGCAGACACCTTTGCACAAATCATTTTAATTACAATTTATAATATCTAGAACAGCGGTCATTTCGTATGACCGCCGGGCCTTCTAGTATATCATATTTTCTAATTTATCTGCACGGGGAAGTGAAATAAAAGACAGGATAAACAAATGGGACTATATCAAACTAAAAAGCTTTTGCAGAGCTAAAGACAATAAGAACAGAATAAAAAAATAAACTACACAATGGGAGAACATATTTGACAATACATCTGATAAGGGGTTAATAACCAAAATTTATAAAGAACTTGTAAATCTCAACACCAGGAAGACAAACAATCCAGTAAAAAAAAATAGAAAAAAGAAATAAATAGACACTTCTCCAAAGAGGACATACAGATGGCCAATAGACATATATAAAAAGTTCAACATCATTAATCATTAGAGAAATGCAAATTAAAACCACAATGAGATATCACCTCACACCAGGCAAAATGGCACTCATCCACAAAACAACACAGAATAAGTGCTGGCGAGGATGTGGAGAAAAGGGAACCCTTTTGAACTGCTGGTGGGAATGCAGACTTGTGAAGCCTCTGTGAAAAACAGTATGGAGATTCCTCAAAAAATTGAAAATTGAATTGCTTTTGACCCAGCTATCCCACTTTTAGAAATATACCCCAAGAACACCATAGACCTGCTCCAAAAGGAGAAATGCTCCCCCCATGTTTATGGCAGCAAAGATTTGGAAACAGCCCAAGTGCCCATCAGAGAACGAGTGGATTAAAAAGCTTTGGTACATATATACTATGGAATACTACTCAGCCATAAGAAATGATGACATCGGATCATTTACAATAACATGGATGGACCTTGATAACATTATTTGGAGTGAAATAAGTAAATTAGAAAAAACTAAGAACTATATGAGTCCATACATAGATGGGACATAAAGATGAGACTCAGAGACATGGACAAAAATGTGACGGTAACTGGGGTGTGTGGGGCGAGGAAGGAGAGAGAGGGGGTTGGGAGAGCAGAGGGGCACAAAAAAAAACCAGATAGAAGGTGACAGAGAACAATTTTACTTTGGGTGAGGGGTATACAGCATAATCAAATATCAAAATAATCTGGAGATGTTTTCTCTCAACATATATACCCTGATTTATCAATGCCACTGCATTAAGTTTAATAATAATAAAAAAATAAGGGGCAAAATCTCCTAAACGAGTAATAAATAAATAATTAAATTAAACTCTTATTAAGATGAAAGGAGTCATTTGGCCTCACAAGAAAAGTCAATTTAACTCTGCCTTTGTAGTTGCCAGCATTGCTATATTGATTGGCTAATATTTCCGAGAAATTCTCCAATATGTCTGGGTATTGAACGACATGATATATACTAAAGTTAATGGTTACTGAATTAAGATATTTCTTCTATTCTCCAAACACTTAATTTGGAGTCATTATTCCCTAGAAAAATACCACTAGACATGCCTGCCTCATTCTTCAAACCTCAAAAGTAATTGAATTTGGTAAAGAAAAGAATGTGTGACTTCTTTAAATTGGCTGCCAGCCTGACCTGTGGTGGCACAGTGGATAAAGTGTCGATCTGGAATGCTGAGGTCGCCGGTTCAAAACCTTGGGCTTGCCTGGTCAAGGCTCATATGATAGTTGATGCTTCTTGCTCCTCCCTCCCCCTTCCCTTCTCTCTCTCTTTCTCTCTCTCTCACTCTCTCTCCTCTCTAAAAATTAATAAAGAAAAAATTTTTAAAAATTGGCTGTCATTATCATGTATTTTAACCAAGAAAGGAAAAAGGAATTTGCTTTGCCTTCTTCTCCTCATTTTGGTAGCAGTCTCATAAGATTTGAAATGCAAATAAATAATCAAAATTTAAAAAAAAGAAAAAGAAACACAAGGAATTCATTACAACCAAACCAGTGCCGCAGGAAATGTTAAGGGGCCTGTTGTACACAGATCAAAGTGGGGAAAGAATATAGCAAAAGAGAAATAGAGCTTTAAAGAATAATATGGCAATAATCAACTACATATCAATAATGTAGTATTGTAATGGATTACAATACATGTAATGTATTGTAAATGGATTAAATGATCCAATGGATTAAATGATCCAATCAAAAGACATAGGGTAGCTGCTGGGATAAGAAAAGAGGACCCATACATATGCTGTCTACAAGAGACACACCTTAAAACAAAAGATGCACATAGACTGAAGATAAAAGGATGGAAAAAATATTTCATGCAAATGGAAATAAAAAAAAAAGCTGGGGTAGCAATACTTATATCAGAAAAAATGGATTTTAAAAACAAGGCTATAGTAAGAGATAAAGAAGACCACTACATAATGATAAAGGGAGCAATCCAACAGGAAGATATGACCATCATAAATTTCTACACACCTAATATAGGAGCACCTAAATATATTAAGCAGACTTTGATGTCTATAAAGGGTGAGATCAACAGCAATACTATAATAGTAAAAGATTTCAATATCCCACTAACATCACTAGATAGATCCTCAAGAAAGAAAATTAACAAAGAAACAGCAGACTTAAAGGACACACTAGGTCAACATGATTTAATAGATATCTTTAGAACCTTTAACCCTAAGAAAGTAGAATATACATTTTTTTCAAGTGCTCATGGTACAGTCTCTAAAGTAGATCACATGTTAGGACAGAAAAGCAGTCTCAACAAATTTAAGAAGTTTTAAATAATATTAAGTATTTTCTCTGATCACAATAGCATAAAACTAGAAATCAACCACAACAGAAATACTGAAAAATTCTCAAACACATGGAAATTAAATAGCATGTTATTAAATAACAAGTGGGTTAACAATGAAATAAAAAGAGATATAAAAAAATCCTAGATACGAATGATAATGAACATAAAACAACTCAAAATTTATGGGACACAGCAAAAGCAGTCCTGAGAAGGAAATTTATAGGACTACAGGCATTTCTTAAGAAGCTTGAAAAAACTCAAAGAAACAACCTAACCCTTCCTTTAAAATAACTAGAAAAAGAACAGCAAGTAAGGCACAGAGGTAGTAGAAGGAAGGAAATAATAAAGATCATAGCAGAAATAAATGACATAGAGTCTAAAGAAACAATACAGAGGATCAATGAAACCAGGGGCTGGTTCTTTGAAAGAGTAAACAAGATCAATAAACTTCTAAAGAGACTCACCAAGAAAAGAAGAGAGAGGACTCAAATAAATAAAATTAGATATGAGAGTGGATAAATAACACTTGACACAACAGAAATACAAAATATTATTAAAAGAATTACTATGAAGAACTGTATGCCTTAAAATTAAACAACCTAGATGAAATGGACAAATTCCTTGAAACATATAATCTTCAAAAAATCAATCTGAAAGAATTAGAAAACCTAATCAGACCGATTACAACAAAAGAGATCAAAAGAGTTATCAAAAAGCTCCCCAATAACAAAACCCCTGGGCCTGATGGCTTAACTGGTGAATTCTACCAAATATTCAAGGAAGAACTAACTCCTACCCTTATCAAGCTATTTCAAAATTCAAGAGAAAGTAACACTTCCTAGTTTCTTTTTTCAGGTGAGCATAATTCTGATTCCAAAACCAGGCAAAGACAACACACAAAAAAGAAAATTATGGGCCAATATCCCTGATGAATTTGGATGCTAAAATCTTCAACAAAATATTAGCAAACCGGATCCAGCAATACATGAAAACAATCATACACCATGATCAAGTGGGAATTATTATGGAGAGGCAAGGGTGGTGCAACATTTGTAAATCAATTAATGTGAATCACCACATAAACAAAAGGAAGGAGAAAAACCACGTGATGATTTCAATAGATGCAGTAAAAGCATTTGATAAAATCCAGCACCTATTTATAATCAAAACTTAGCTATGTGGGAATACAGGGGACATACCTCAACATGATAAAAGCCATCTATGACAAACCCACAACAAACATCATAATTAATAAACAAAAATTAAAAGTAATTCCCCTAAAATCAGGAACAAGGCAGGGATGCCCCCTTTCAACACTCTTATTCAACATAGTACTGGAAATCCTAGCTACTGCAGACAAGAAGAAGAAATAAAAGGCATTCAAATTGGAAAAGAAGAATTAAAACTATAATTATTTGCAGATGATATGATACTGTATATAGAAAACTCTAAAGTGTCAGTCAAAAAACTACTAGACCTGATAAATGAATTCAGCAAGATAGCAGGATATAAAATTAATACACAGATATCAGAGACATTTTTATACACGAACAATGAATTGTCAGAAAGAGAAATTAAGGAAACAATGTCCTTCACTATTGCAAAAAAATAAATAAATAAAGTACCTAGGAGTAAATTTAACCAAGGTGGTTAAAGACTTGTATTCAAAAAATTATAAAACATTGATTAAAGAAATCAAGGAAGACACAAGGAAGTGGGAGCATATACCATGCTCATGGTTAGGAAGAATAAACATCATTAAAATGTCTACATTAGCCAAAGCAATTTATAAGTTCCATGCAATACCAATTAAAATACCAATGACATACTTCAAAGATATAGAACACAAATTCCAAAAATTTATATGGAATGAAAAGAAGAATATCCTCAGCAATCTTGAAAAAGAAGAATAAAGTGAGAGGTATCACACTTCCTGATATCAAGTTATACTACAAAGCCATTGTACTCAAAATAGCTTGGTACTGGCATAAGAACAGGCATATAGATTAATGGAACAGAACAGAGAACCCAGAAATAAACCTACATTTTTATGGACAATTAATATTTGACAAAGGAGGTAAGAGCATACAGTGGAGAAAAGACAGTCTCTTTAACAAATGGTGTTGGAAAAACTGGATGGCTGCCTGCAAAAAATAAAAATAAATAAATAAAACTAGATCACCAACTTACACCATGCACAAAAATAAACTCAAAATGGATAAAGGACTTAAATGTAAATCGTGAAACCATAAGCATTTTAGAATAAAACATAGGCAGTAAGTAAACTCACCGACATCTATCACAGCAATATATTTGCTGATTTATCTCCACAGGCAAATGAAATAAAAGACAGGATAAACAAATGGGACTATATCAAACTAAAAAGCTTTGCACAGCTAAAGACAATATGAACAGAATAAAAAGACAAACCACACATGGGAGAACATATTCAACAATACATCTGATAAGGGGTTAATAATCAAAATTTATAAAGAACTTGTAAAACTCAACACCAGGAAGACAAACAATCCAATCAAAAAATGAGCACAAGAAATAATAGAGAGTCCTCCAAAGAGGACATACAGATGGCCAATAGACAGATGAAAAAATGCTCAACATCATTAATCATTAGAGAAATGCAAATTAAAACCACAATGAGATACCACTTCACACCAGTCAGAATGGCACTCATTAACAAAACAACACATGATAGGTGCTGGAGAGCATGTGGAGAAAGGGGAATCCTCCTGCACTGCTGGTGGGAGTGCAAACTGGTTCAGCCACTGTGTAAAACAGTATGGAGATTCCTTCCTCAAAAAATTAAAAATGGCCTGACCTGCAGTGGCACAGTGGGTAAATGCATCTACCTGGAACACTGAGGTCGCTGGTTCGAAACCCTGGGCTTCCTTGGTCAAGGCACATATGGGAGTAGATGCTTTCTGCTCCTCCCTCCCTTCTCTCTCTGTCTTTCTCTCTCTCTCTCTCTCTATCTATCTATCTCTGTCTTCTCTCTCCAAAATGAATAAATAAAATCTAAAAAAAATTAAAAATGGAACTGCCCTTTGACCCAGCCATCCCACTTATAGGAATATATCCCAAGGACACCATATCACTGACTAAAAAAAAGAAATGCACCCCCATGTTTATGGCAGCATTGTTCACAATAGCAAAGATCTGGAAATAGTCCAAGTGTCTGTCAGTGGACTAGTGGATTTAAAAGCTGTGGTACATATATACAATGGAATACTTTGGGGCTATGAAAAAGAAGGAAATATCATCTTTTGCAACAGTATGGAGGGACCTGGAAACTATTATGTTAAGAGAAATAAGCCAGGCAGAGAAAAAAAATATCAAATGACCTCACTCATTTTAGGAATCCCAGAAACATTGTGAACTGAGGAATGGAACTGAGACAGAGGAGGGATCAAAGGGACCAGAGAAAAAGAGGACAGAGGGAAAGGGGATGATAGGATGGGATAAAACTGAAATGAAGGGGGGGAGGGTGCTATGGGGAAGGGGGCAAGGGATATGTTGAGGGGAATACAGGAGAGGGGGATGCATTCAGTGTGACCCTAGAATCTATGTAAACAGAATTAATTAAATAAAAAATAATAATTATTAAAAAATCCTATACCTGCCTATTTGTTTTGTTGTCAGTTTCTTTTGCTATGCAGAAGCTTTCTAGTTTGATATAGTCCCATTCATTTATTTTTGCTTTTAGTTCCCTTGCCTCTTAAGTAAAATTTATAAATTGTTCTCTGTGGCCAAGGTTCATGAGTTTAGTACCTACTACCTCTCTTATGTTGTTTATTGTTTCAGATCTTATATTTAAGTTTTTGCACATTTGGAATTAATTTTTTGGTTAGGGGGACAAACTGTAGTCAAGTATCATTTTTTTTGCATGTAGCTTTCAAATTTTCCCACATCATTTATTGAAAAGGCTTTTTTTATATTTAGTGTTTTTTACTTCTTTGTCAAAGTTTTTTTGTCCATATATATGTGCTTTTACTTCTGGGGTCTCAATTTTATTCCATTGGTCTGCATGTCTGGTTTTTGTTTTTTTTTTTACAATAATATGCTTTGTTTCTTTTATTATTATTATCATGGCTAGATAGTATAATTTGAAGTCAAGTAGTGTGATACCTCCAGCTTCATACATTATTCTAAGAATTGCTTTGGCTATTCAGGGTTTTTTAATGATTTTGTACAAATCTGGTAACTTTTTCTTCTATTTTTATTAAAAATGACATTGGATTTTGGTGGGGATTACACTAAGTTTGTATACTGCTTTGGGTAATATGGCCATTTTGACTATGTTTATTCTTCTAATCCATGAACATGAAATAGTCTTCCATTTTATTGTGTCTTTTTCAATTTTTTAATAGGTTTTTTTTGTATTTTTCTGAAGTAAGAAGTGAAGAGGCAGACAGACAGAATTCTGCATGCACCCAACCAAGATCTACCCTGCAAGCCCAGTAGGGGGCGATGCTCTGCCCATTTTGGGGTATTGCTCCATTGCAACTGGAGCTATTCTAGTGCCTGAGGCTGAGGCCATGGAGCCATCCTCAGTGTCTGTGCAAACATTGCTCCAAGGGAGCCTTGGCTTTGGGAGGGAAAGAGAGGAATAGAGAGAAAGGAGAGGAGGAAGGGTAGAGAAACATATGGGTGCTTCTTCTGTGTGCCCTGACCAGGAATCAACCCCAGGACATCCACACATCAGGAAGATGCTCTGCCACTGAGTCAACCAGCCAGGAATTTTGCAATTTCTTTCAATAATTATTTGTGGTTTTCAGTATATAGAATGTTCACTTAATTTCTTAGGTTTATTCTTGCATATTTTTTTATAGTTTTGATAGATTTCTTAAGTTCATTATTCCAAACTTTAATAGTTGTTATATAAGAGAGCAATAGTTTTCATTTGTTTTGTTCTATATGTCTGGCTGAATAACCCTTTGGATATTTGCTGCAGTTTGGGTTGTCTGGTAGTAAATTCCCTCAGCTTCTGTATGTCAGCAAAGTTTATATCTTTTTCATATTTGAAGTATAACTTTGATGGTAATTTCTCTCTTTAATTCTTTGAATATTTGGGTTCACACTCATCTGGCTTATAGAGTTTCTGCTGAAAAGTCTCATGATAACATAATGGACCTTTCTTTATAAGTTCTGTTTTTATTTTTCCTAGCTACCTTGAGTATTCTTTAGTTGTTATTGATTTTTGACAATTTTATTACAATGTGTCTTGAAGTGTGTCTGCTTGGCTTGAGGTAATTTGGCATTCTGTTTGCTTCTTGGATTCAAGGCTTTGTCTCTTTCCATACACTTGGGAATTTCTCATTATTTATTTGAATAGGCTTTTTACTGTTTTCTCTCCTTTTTCTGATATACTCGTTATTGTTATATTGCTCTTTCTTATGGAATCAAACAAGTCTTCTTGTGCTCTTTCTTTTTTTAAATGTTTTTAATATGCTCTACTGTTTTTGATATTACTGATTCTTTTTTATACCTGGCTTGTTCTAGTAGCTAAGCTTGCTACCTCAGTTTTAAAT
Source organism: Saccopteryx bilineata (assembly GCF_036850765.1). NCBI lineage: Eukaryota > Metazoa > Chordata > Mammalia > Chiroptera > Emballonuridae > Saccopteryx > Saccopteryx bilineata. The sequence continues at coordinate 83,768,745 of NC_089502.1, read as the reverse complement.
TCATGTATTAAGTTTTCCATCTTTGCTTTTTTTCCCCATCTTTGCTTTTAAAGATTCAATATCATTGATGAACTCATTAAGTTTCCTATTGGTGTTTTCTGACATTTTGTTGAGTATTTTCAAAACATCTATTTTGAATTTTCTATCATTTATCTCCAAGAATTCCATGTGATTGAGAAGATTAACATATCTTTAATCAGAGTTATTAAAAAAAGAAAGAGGACCAAACTAAATAAACATAAAAGTGAAAGTGTAGATGTAACAACTCTCATCATTAAAATACAAAAGATTTTTAGAAAATATTATGAATATCTATATGCCAAAACATTTGACAATATAGGCAAAATGGATAAATTCCTAAAAACATACAATCTACCAAAATTATATCTAGAAGAATCAGAATACCTAAACAGACTTATCATTACAAACTAATTTTAACAATTAGCAGAAAACTCCCAGCAAACCAAAGTCTGGAATCAGATGACTTCATAAGGGAATTTTACTAATGATTCAAACAAAAAGAAAAACCTACCCTTCACAAGCCATTGCAAAGATTTAGGAGGAGAAAAGAATTTAAAACTCATTTTATGAACTAAGTGTTATTCTCATTCCAAAACCAGGTAAAGACACAACAAAGAATAAAAATTATAGGATAGTATCCCTGATGAACGTAAATGCTAAAATTCTCAACAAAATATTAAAAAATTGGGTTCATCAATATATTAAATAGATTATACATCATGTTAGAATGGGATTTATGCAGAGAGGTAAGGCTGGTACAATTTTATCAAATCAAAAAATGTGATTCATCACATAGTAAAAAATGAAGAATAAAAATTACATTATTATACCAATAGATGAAGAAAAACCAACTGGTAAAATCCAACACACATTTATTATCAAAACTCTAAGAAAAGTAGGGTTATAAAAACATACCTCAATGGTATCAAGGGCATATATGACAAAGAGACAGCGAACATCATACACACTTGGGAAAATTAAAAGCAATTATCTTAAAATCAGGTACACTACAGTGGTTCCACCTTTCACCACTCTTACTCAACATATTTCAGAAAATCGTAGTCATAGCAATCGGGCAAGAGGAAGAAATAAAATGCATCCAATTAAAAAAAAATAGTAAAAGCTGTCATTATTTGTTGATTACATGTTATATGTAGAAAATTTTAAAGTCTGAGCCAAAATCTACTAGGACTAGTAAATAAATTTGGCAAGATGGCAGAATATAAAATTAATATTCAGAAATCAGTGACATTTTTGTCAACAATATACTGTCAGAAATAGAAATTAAGGAAAAAATCCCCTTGACTATTACTAGAAAAAGAAAATAAAGTACCTAGAGATAATTTATCCAAGGAGGTAGAAGATTTATACTAAAAAAAAAGCATGAGACATTGCAGAAAAAATAAAAAAGATTAAAACTATTAGAAGCATATTTCTTGTTCATTGATAAGAAGAATTAACATCATAAAATGTCCATACTACTCAAAGCAATCTATAGATTCAATGAAATTACTATAAAAATATCAATGGCATATTTCACATATCTAGAACATATATCACAAATATTTATATACAGCCAAGAAAGAACCTGAATTGTCTTGTCAGTCTTTAAAATGAAGAACAAAGTGAAAGGTATCACACTTTCTCATACCATGTTATACTACAAGACCATTGTAATCAAAACAGCTTGGTACTGGCATAAGAACAAGTACACATATCAGTGGAAGAGAAATGGGCACCCAGAAATATACCCATGTCTTTACAGTCAATTGATATTTGACAAAGAATGCAAAAGTATTCAATGGAGTAAAGACAGTCTCTTTCACAAATGGTGTTAGGAAAATTGGACAGGTACATGCAAAAAAAAAAAAATGAAACTAGACTACCAACTTACTCTATTCACAAAAATAAACTCAGAATTGATAAAAGACAAATATAAGTTGCAAAATCATAAAAATCTTGGGAAAATATAAGCAGTAAACCCTCTAATATCTCTTATAGTGATATTTTTGCTGATACATCTTTGTGGACAAGCAAAATAAAAGACAAAATAAACAAATGAGACTATAGCAAAAATAAAAAGCTTTGCATAGCAAAAGACATCATTAACACAATAAAAAGATAACCCATTCAAAGGGAGAACATGTCTGCTGATACATCTGATAAGGGTTAATAATCAACATTTATAATGTAGTTCTAAAACTAAACACATGGAAGTTAAACAATCTAATTTTAAAATGGGCAATGTGACTAAATAAGCATTTCTGCAAAGAAGACATATAGATAGCCAATAGGCATATTGTTTAATGTCACTAATAATCAAAGAAACACAAATTAAATTCACAATGAGATACCACCCCACATCTGTCAGAATGGCTCTCTTTAACAAAGCAACAAACAAGTGCTAATGAGGGTGTGAAGAAAAAAAAACCGTTTTGAACTTCTGGTGGAAATTTACCCTTGTGCAGCCACTGTGAAAAACAGTATTGCATTTGCTCAAAAAATTCAAAATAGAACTGCTTTTTGATCCAGCTAACCTACTTTTAAGAATATATCTTAAAAATTTCAAAATACTAATTCAAAAGAAGATATGCACCCTCATGTATATTGCAGCATTGTTTAAAATTGCCAAGTACTGAAAAGAGCCCGTGTCTAACCATTGACAGATAGATAAAAAACTGTGGTATATGTACAAAATAAAATACTAGGTGGCTGTGAAAAAGAAAGAAACCTTACCTTTTGCAATGTATTAGATGTAAATGTAGATTATTATGCTAAGTGAAATAGCTTAGGCAGAGAAAGCCAAATATCATATGATCTTACTTATACGTGGAATCTAATAAAATAGTAAATTTAAGAATGGAATGGAGGTAGAAGTGGGGTTACAAGGCTCACAGAGTTATCTCTCAGAGGGAAAAGGAATGAGGGAACATGAACAGAGAAGGTAAAAAGGATTATCCATATTACTTATACATAACACATAGATACAGAGTACAAGACAGCATGTCCCAGAGGGAAGAGGGGAGCATGGTAAAAGGGAGAGAAGGAGGTGTGATTGGGAACATGATTTTTGAATTAAAGGTATTATATTGAGTGAGACACTTGAACCCATGTTAATACAGTATATTTAAAAAATTAATAAAATTAAAATAAAATAATTAAATTGTATATTTCTTTGTGTAATATGGCCATTTTACCTATGTTGATTCTTCCAAGTCATGAACATAGAATATTTTTTATATTTCCCTGTGTCTTTTTTAAAATTTTTAAAAATTTTTATTTATTCATTTTTTAGAGAGAGGAGACAGAGAGAGAGAGAGAGACAGAGAGAGAGAAGGTGGGGAGCAGAAATCATCAACTCTCATATGTGCCTTTACCAGGCAAGCCCAGGGTTTCGAACCAGCGACCTCAGTGTTCCAGGTTGATGCTTTTACCCACTGCCACCACAAGTCAGGCCTTCCCTGTGTCTTCTTTAATGTCTTTCAATAATGCTTTTAGTTTTCAGTATATGGGACCTTCATATTCTGTGTAAAGCTTATTCCCATATTTTTAATTTATTTTGTTGTTATAATTATAAAAGGATTTTTTTCTTTCTGCTTTTATTTTTTGTTGTTTTATTGTTAGCATATAGGGAAGCTGTTGACTTTTGTATTGTATATTCATTTTTTTTAATTTTTTTTATTTTATTTATTCATTTTAGAGAGGAGACAGAGAGGGACAGAGAGAGACAGAGAGAGATAGAGACAGGGGGGAGGAGCTGGAAGCATCAACTCCCATATGTGCCTTGACCAGGCAAGCCCAGGGTTTCAAACCAGCGACCTCAGCATTTCCAGGTCGATGCTTTATCCACTGCACTACCACAGGTCAGGCCTATATTCATTTTTTATAATCTGACCTTACTATATCGGTTAATTGTTTCTGGTCATTTTTCAGTGGAGTCTTTGTGGTTTTCTATCTTTGTGGTTTTCTATACACAGAATCATGTCATCTGCAAAAAGTGATACCATTACTTTTTTTGATATGAATACTTTTTATTTCTTTCCCTTGACTAATTTTTTTAGCTACAACATCCAGAGCTATATTGAATAAGAGTGAATAAAGTGGTCAGTCTTCTCTTCTTGACTTTAGAGAAAAAGACATATCATAATAATATTGTCCAAAATTAATGACAAAGAAAAATTATCAAACCAACTAGGGAAAAGAAGAACATAAGAGCCTGACCAGGTGGTGCCTCAGTGGATAGAGCATCAGACTGGGACACAGAGGACCCAGGTTTGCAATCCAGAGGTTTCTGGTTTGAGTGCAGGCTCACTAGCTAGCTTGAGTGTGAGGTCACTGATTTGAGTGTGGGATCATAAACATGACACTATGGTTGCTGGCTTGAACCCAAAGTTTTCTGGCGTGATGCCCAAGATCACTGGCTTGAGCAAGGGGTCACTCACTCTGCTGTAGCTCCCCAGTCAAGGCACATATGAGAAAGCAATCAATAAACAACTAAGGAGACTAAGGAGCCACAACAATGAATTGAGTTTTCTCAGGTCTTTCCCTTCCTGTCTGTCTGCCCCTATCTGTCCATCTTTCTGTCTCTCTGTCTGTCACAAAAAAGAAAAGAACATAACATATAAGGTAAGGTTATCACCAGTCTTCTTAGCAGAAATTCTATAAGCCAGAAAAGAGTGGTCCCAAACATGGAATGTACTGAAAGAGAGAAATTGGCAGCCAAAAATACTATATTCATCAAAGTCATTCTTCAAATACAAAGAATAAATAAAATCTTTTCACAAAAATACAGAATGTAAGAGAATTTATCACCAGAAAACCTCTACTTCATAAAATACTCATGAGGCTTACTCTACAGAATACAAAGAAAAAAAAAATCCAAAAATACAAGTAAAATCTCTAACAAGGTCACAATAAAAATGAGGATAAAATTTGACGACAATAACATAAAATGGAAGAGGATAAAAACCTACAGAAACAAAAGAGGGTGGAATGCAGAAGCACTCATAAAACAAATCTTGTATATATGAACATTTTTCTCTTAATAACCTAGAGGTAATCACCCGCTATAAAACCAATACTAGCCTGACCAGGCAGTGGCACAGTGGATAGAGTGTCAGATTGGGATGCGGAAGACCCAGGTTCGAGACCCCGAGGTCGCCAGATTGAGCGCGGGCTCATCTGGTTTGAACAAAGCTCACCAGCTTGGACCCAAGGTCACTGACTCGAGCATGGAGTTACTCGGTCTGCTGAAGGCCCATGGTCAAGGCACATGTGAGCAAGCAATCAATGAAAAATTAAGGTGTCGCAATGCGCAACGAAAAACTAATGATTGATGCTTCTCATCTCTCCATTCCAGTCTGTCTGTGCCTGTCTATCTCTCACTCTGACTCTCTCTCTGTCTCTGTAAAAAAATTAAATTAAATTAAAACCAATACTAAAACACATATCTTAAAAAAATTAAAAAGGAGGAAAAACATGGGATACCAACAAACAAAAACAACTGACAAGCACTAAAGAGTGGAACTGAAGGAGACACTGAACTACTAGATAACAAAACATAAAGTGAGGATAGGAAGTCTTCATGGGTCAATAATTTCCCTAAATATATCTAGATTGAACTCACCAATAATGAGTCACAGATGAGTAGGTTAGATCAAAAACAATTCCCATCCATAATGCTGCCTTCAGGAGACATCTAAGGTACAGAGACAAAAGTAGACTCAAAGTGAAAGGTTTGAATACAATTCTCCAAGCAAATAGTTTCTTTTTAAGAAAAGCATGTGTAGCCATAATAATATCTTATAATGCTAAATTCAAGACAACAAAGCTAACAAGAGAAAGATATGCCCATTTCATAATGATAAAGGGGGCACTATATTAAAAAGACATAACACTTTTTAATATATATGCATTTGATCAGGAAGCACCAAAATATATAAGCCATCTATTTGATTTAAAAGTAGAAATAGACAAAAACACAATCATACTTTGAAATCTCAACACAACTTTGACAGGTTTAGGTAGATCATCCAAGAAGAAAATAAAAAAAGAATGTACACCTTATACAACATGTGAGATCAAATAGACATAATAGATATTAAAGAATGTTTCATTCCAGAACATCAGCTTATACATTTTTTCAATGTGTATGGAACTTTCTTAATGATAGACCATATGTTAGGCCACAAAACTAAGCTTAACAAATTTAAGAAGAATAAAATTATACCGAGCATATTTTCTGACCACAAGGCTTTAAATTTAGATTCAACTGCAGGAAAAAAAAAGGAAAAAAATTACAAAAAGGTGGAAATTAAACAACATACTTCTAAACAATGACTGGGTCAAAGAAGAAATAAAAGCAACCTGAACAGAGTTGTGCAGTCAATACAGCATTATCTTAGGATGCTGAGGACCCAGATTTGAAACTCCAAAGCCACTGGCTTGAGCATGGGATCATCTGTCTTAAGTGCAGGCTCACCAGCTTGATTGTGGAGTCTCTGGCTTGAATGTTGAATTATAGACATCACTAGATGATCACTGGGTTGAGCCCAAATGTACCTGCTTTGAATCCAAGGACATTGGCTCAGCTAGAGCCCTTTGGTCAAGGCACATTTGAGAAAACTATTAATAAACAACTAAGGTGCCACCACTATGGGTTGATGCTTCTCATCTCTCCCGTTTTCTGTCTGTCTCTCTCTAGCTCTCTTAATTCAGAAAAGAATAAATAAAAGTAGAGGTCAAAAGATATAAACAGATAAATGAGAATGACAACAAGATATATCATATTAGGACATACAAAGTAAGGGTATCACTTTTTTTGCGGAGACATGGTTTTATATATAGAAAATCCCAAAGACCCCACAGAAAAATTATTAGGAACAATAAACCAATACAGTAAAATCACAGGATGCATAATCAATACACAAAAGACTACCCTTTTCCTATATGTCAACATTGAAACTTCAGAAAATGAAATAAAAAATCCAATTCCTTTTACAATTGCAACAACAATAAAAAACTAAGATACTGAGGAAAAAACTTAAGAAAGGATAGGAAAGACTTATATTGAAAACCAAAGAGCATTATTGAAATAAATTGGAAAAGACACAAGGAAATGGAAAATATTTTATGTTCATGGATTGGAAGAAATTATGGTGGTTCCTCAAAACCTTTGGAGTAGAACTACTATATGACTCATAAATCTCTCTACTGGGTATCTACCAAAAAACTGAAAAACATTGCTATGTAAAATCACATGTACTCCCATGTTCATCAGAGCTTTATTCATGTTGGCCAAGACATGGAAACAATCAAAGTGTCCTTAAGTGGAGGATTGGATAAAGAAGATGTGGTACATATATATATATATATATATATATATATATATATATATATATATATATATATATAATGCCATTTATCACAACATCAGTGGGCCTTGAGAACATTACGCTAAGTGAAATTAGTAAATCAGAAAAAAAACTAAGAACTATATCATTTTACTCTTAAGTGGGATATAAAAATTAGACTCATGGACATAGATGAAATGAAGTGGTTGCTAGCAGGAGAAGGTATGGAGGAGCTGTGTGGGTGAAGAATGGAGTAAAGAAGAACAAATATACTATGATGGAAAATAATTTGACTTTTGGTGATGGGCACACAACACAATCAACAGTTCAAATGATAAAGGAATGTTTTCTTGAAACCTATGTACTTTTATTGATCAATTGTCACCCAATAAAATATAATTTTCTAAATAAGAAAAGAAAATTTTCATTGCCAATTAATGATAAAATTAAACCATTTTACAGTATTTTTATTTATTTTTCAATTTATTGTTTTGAGATAATTTTAAGTGTCCCACTCACTATAACACCATTTACATATTGCATCATGCCCCACATGATCCATGCAAGTCTCTTTTCAGCTACATTTTTACCCTTTACCCCTGTCCTTCTATCTTTAATACCCCTTTTCTCTGATTGTTTTTCCCTTATCCCTGCTTTCTGTATCTGCGTGTTTGACTAATCTCTTTAAGTTTTTCTGAACCTATCTTCTCTTCCCCATTTCCTATGACAACTACCCGTCTGTTCTCTGTGACATTGCCTTTATTTTTATGTTTCTTAGTTTATTGTGTTCATTATATTCCACATATAAGTGAGATTTATGCTATTGTCTTTCTCTGCCTGGTTTATTTTACTTAGCATAAGAATTTCTAGGTCCATCCATGCTGTCACATAAGGTAAGATTTTTTTTTTACAGCTGCATTGTATTCCATTGCATAAATGTACCAAGGCTTTTTAATCCACTCATCCAGTGATGGATACATGGGCTGTTTTTAGATCTTGGCCACTGTAAATAATGCTCTAATGAACCTTGGGATGCACTTTTTCCTATAAATTATTGTTTTAGGATTCTTAGTTAGGTCTTGAATCAAAATAGCCACCAACAAAATACAGGCCCTTAACCAATAACACTGGGGAACAAAATTTTGTTTGCATCCACAAAAACACTTGTTCTTACCTAATTCGAGTGTGATGATCTCAAATCTGACATTAGTTCTTTCTGTGTAAGCTACAATTTTTTTTCAATTCAAGATTTTAGGTTTTCATCTTATTGTAAAATTTTCAACCTTTAGTTTAACATAGTGAAGTAGAATGTCTTCTTGTGCATCATCTTTGTGAAAATATAATAATTTATATAATGCAGTAAACACACTAATACACTGAAAGATATGATTGCATCAGAATTTGTCTACAATTTTGAAATTAAACATATTAAAACACTATTTGAATCATAAAATTTGCGCAAAACTTATTTAAATTCTATTCAGGCAAAAATTTGCATTTGTACCTCTTTTGTTTTTGTACTTGTTGAGGGCAATCTACTTTGATGCTCCAGCAGTAGTCTGCTCATCACTAACAGCTCCAAGATTTTCAGAAAACTTATCAAGGTAACTGTTCAGGAGGTGAATCTTAACACTCATTTTACATCCAATGTTGCAGAAAGCCAACAGCATCCTTTGAACCAGAAGTTCATAGTTTTCTACTTTGTTGCCAAGGAAGTTTTTTGTAACTGCCACAAATACTGCTATGATGCTTTCTCCTCCTTATTCATCTTCCTGGAAAATTCTTCATCATGTATGAGGGTTTGAATTTGAGGTCCATCAAATACACCTGCTTTTATCTTTTTGAAAGACAAGTCAGGAAAAACAGAAATAATATGTCAAAAGCATTCACTTTCTCTATTCAAAGCCTAAAAAAACTGATTCATTAAGCCCATTTTGATGTGAAGTGGGAGAAAAATGATGCTGTCTCAATTAACTACAGGTTCATTCACAATATTTTGCATCCTTACTTCCAGAGCTTCATGTTCCGGCCACTCCTTCTGTGCCCAGTGTTTCTCCTGAGCTCAGCTGTCCCACAAACACAGAAAGCAAGGATACTTTGTGAAACCTCTATGTTGTCCTAAAAGGAAATTTACCATTTTAAGATCCACACAAAGATCCAGTTATGCTCCTCATACTTCAGAAAGTTGAGGACAATTTTTATGTCATTCTTACTAAGTCATTCAATTCAGGTTGGCTAAACTGCTGAGGGCTTAATGACTACTTGGAATCAGAAGAAGACCCTTCAGATTCTACAACCATTTCCTCATGCATCTTATCAAAATACACGTGATCACCATGTTCACTTTCTTCATCCTTAGAAGAAATAAAACCATTGAAAACTGGAACTGGGAATGTCTCAGAGTGTGGGATAGGTCGTACTGCTGAAGGAATATTAGGATATGCGATCATATGCCATTATTTCTTGCCAATGCCCTTAGTATGAATAAGACAGATATAACAGTCACTGCTGTGATCCTTAGGTTCATGCCAAACCATAGGAATACCAAAAGGCATTCCTTTGCATTTTTCTTTTGTTCAGTCATGAAGCATTTCCTCACAATTATGACACACAATATGAAAGCCAAATTCTTGTCTTGATCACCAAGGGGAACTTGAAAATAGACAATGTATGCATGTGTCACAAATGATGAAATATTGCACCTTTCACATTGAAGTGTGTAACAGCCACATATATAACAGAAGGTGTCAGGACTATTCTTACATTTATGCCTACTTGAAGAAGCCATGATTCAATCTTAAAATAAGAGGGTGTTTTTATCGCATAATAATTTTTTACATTTAAAAACAACTATGAAAAGATGCTCAGCTTCATTAGTTATTAGAGAAATGCAAATCAAAACTACAATGAGATACCACCTCACTCCTGTTAGATTAGCTATTATCAACAAGACGGGTAATAGCAAATGTTGGAGAGGCTGTGGAGAAAAAGGAACCCTCATTCACTGTTGGTGGGACTGTAAAGTAGTACAACCATTATGGAGGAAAGTATGGTGGTTCCTCAAAAAACTGCAAATAGAACTACCTTATGACCCAGCAATCCCTCTACTGGGTATATACCCCAAAACCTCAGAAACATTGATACGTGAAGACACATGTAGCCCCATGTTCATTGCAGCACTGTTCACAGTGGCCAAGACATGGAAACAACCAAAAAGCCCTTCAATAGAAGACTGGATAAAGAAGATGTGGCACATATACACTATGGAATACTACTTAGCCATAAGAAATGATGACATCAGATCATTTACAGCAAAATGGTGGGATCTTGATAACATTATAAGGAGTGAAATAAGTAAATCAGAAAAAAACAAGAACTACATGATTCCATACATTGATGGAACATAAAAATGAGACTAAGAGACATGGACAAGAGTGTGGTGGTTACCATGGGTGGGGGGGGGAGGGAGGACATGGGAGGGAGGGAGGGAGGGAGAGAGTTAGGGGGAGGGGGAGGGGCACAGAGAACTAGATAGAGGGTGACGGAGGACAATCTGACTTTGGGCGAGGGGTTTGCAACATAATTTGATGACAAAATAACCTAGATATGTTTTCTTTGAATATATGTACCCTGATTTATTAATGTCATCCCATTACCATTAATAAAAAATTATTAAAAAAAAAACAAAAAACAACTACAATTATGTAAAAGTGATGTTTGTAAAACATTAATTGCCTTGTGGTTATGTTCAATCCAAGAGCTGTTGCTCTTTAACTCCAATTTAAAAACTAATGCATGCCATTAACTGGAACAAAAAGAAATTTAAATTGCAAAAAAACTGGAGCATGCACCAAAAAATGGATTTCAGTTTTGGAATCAGTGATGCAGAAGTATATAGAAACAGTTCCAAAACCTCATGCAATGTAAAATAAAAAATTGTTCCCCAGTGATTTGTTAATATAATTTGCTATGGACTGAATTCTGTTCCCCCTTCCCAAAACATTATATTAAAATTATTTCCCCTAATGTGTTTGTATTTATATACAGGGCTTTTGAGTGATATTAGGATTAAGTGATGTCATAAACATTTGTTGTCTTATAAAACAATGAAGAGTTGTCCCCTTACTCTTTTTACCCACTCCACATGAATTCACTGAGAAAAAGCTATGTAAGCATACAGAAAAAAGACGGCCATTTGTATGCTACAAAGAGAGCTAATCTTGCTGGCATTATAAACCACCAGAACCTAGTTATGCTGGCATTAGGATCTAAGACTCCAGCCTTTAGTACTGTGAGAAGAATTAATTTTGATTTTTAAGGCACCCAATCTATTGTATATTTTTATGGAACCTGAAGCTAAGACACCATCAAAAGTAAAGAATGGGTTTACAGTTCTGCTATTATTTATCCTCTCAAAAGTTGGAGTAACTGAAACTTTATTTCACTCTTTCTGTTTCATGAACATATCTCTGATTTGGAAAGTAAATAATTATTTAAAGATTTTATTACAGTGACATCTGTATCATGGCAGCATACGATGACCCTCCTTTTCGTCTCTCTGTTTCAACAATGGAATTTGGCCCCCATCCACAAACAAAAATACCTCTGTGGGAGTTGAGAGATTTAGGACTACATACCAAGGGACCTGAGAAGAGCACCACCTCCTTTTGTATCAAGTAGTAGGTATACAGACCACAGTGTGGGCTAAGGAATCATCAGAAATTTACAAAACAGCTAAAGCCTCTCTAGGCTATATTTGAGTACAACCCGAAGAGTAATGACTTGGACAGACACCCACAGATATGAGAACCTTCCTCATATCACTTTGGGTCCAGCTTTACTTGTTGGGTTCAGTCTTTTCAAGAAGAAACTTCATTTTGTTAAAGAAATAAATATTTACAGGGGATCCTCAGGTTATGACACAGTTCCGTTCCTTTGACAGTGATGTAACCCAAATTTTGTAGTAAGTCAAAACACACCATAGCCTAAGTCACTTACCTATCCTAACACAGTTGTAAAATAATAATCAAGGAAATAAAACACAAGTAAGCCACAGAAAGAAAAGGACATAAATATAAAGTACTGTACACTTTACTGTAGTAACAGAAAAAATGGCAAAAATTAGTGTAAAAAATTTTTTTTACCTCTATTGCTGTGGTTGGCTTGCAAACTTGAAGGAGCATTGCAAGGTGGAAAAGAGTAATCTATTGGGAGAAGGAATCTGGAGAAGCAGGGGAACCTGCAGAACATGCTGGAGATACTGGGTCAGGTGAATCAGGATTGCCTAAAGAACATACAGAAGACACTGTAGATGTTTCTACCTGTACTAGAGGTGTTTCATCTTGAGAAACAGCTAAAGCAGAGGGTACAGATTCATTGTAGGCCTCTCTACCTTCTTAAAGAATTGATCCAGAATAGTCTGAAAGTGTGAGGATTTCTTCTCTTCAAAAATCTGCCTATAGCTTTGCAAGGCATCTATAACAGCTCTGTAGACCTTACTGAATCTGTCATGGCTGGGATTCTCAGTCAAAACTTTGTCAACCCATCCTCTACCACAGAAAAACCTTCTGCCAAATGCTTGGTAGTAAATTACTTGGGTTCTTTAGTTTCTATCTCTTCCTCTTCAATCAGCTGCTTTTCCAGTTGAATGACATCCTTAGCAAACAGTTCCTTGCCATGATGTCAGTAGCTTTGTGATATCCTCAGCTTCCACCTCCAAATTCAGTTTACCCATGGCAACAACCTTCTCTGTTACAGCCTCCACTGACTCCTCCAAGCAATAGAAATCATACAAAAACTGGGGACATAGTTTTTTCCACATGCCATTTAAGTTTGTTCACCTCATTTTATCCCAGGCAAAATAATGTTTTGCAGAGCACTGTAAATATTATAAAACTTACAAAAGTTTTTGAGTGTTAGTTTCTTGTCCTTCTGAGTTTCATTAAGGGTCATAACAAATGTCCTGCAGATGTAGTAGGCCTTGAAAGAGGCCTTGGTCCATGGGCTGTAAAATGGCAGTGGTATTAGGAGGAATGTAAACCACCCTGACAGGGTTAAAGTCACCCAAGTGGGCAGGGTGACCCAGGGGCAGTGTCTAGCACTAGAAACACCTTAAAATATAGCCCTTTACTAAGACAGTACAGTAGTCCTTCACTGTTGGTACAAAATAACTGGAAAATCACTCGTCAAAATTTTGAAGTGTTGCCTATGCCTTCTTATTAAACATTCAGATGACTGGCAGTTGACTTTTCCAAATTCCCTTCAGTGCCTTTACATTCTCTACCTGGTATACCAATAGGGGCCTGAGTTTGAAGTCACCTATAGCATTCCCTTCAAGAAGCAAAGTCAGTCTCTCCTTGCTAGCTTTATGACCTGGTGTTGTTTTCTCGTCCTTAGCAATGTAGGTCCTGTTAGGCATACACTTCCCAAAAAGACCTATCTTGTTAACATTAAATACTTATTTAACACAGTAGTCATCTTCTTTGTTTAATTCAGCCAACCTATTAAGAAATTCACTTGTTGCTTTCTCATCCCCACCAGCAGCTTCATCCTGCACCTTAAGGTTATACAAGTTGGTATGAGCTTTGAAATGCATGAACCAACACCTACTAGCCAAAAACCCTTTACTCCCTTTTCCATTTTTATTTTTATTGCCTCAAGTAGTTTTTTACCCTTCTCTTGAATCAAAATTAGACTAACTGGCATATGCTTCTGATGGCTGGTCTTCCAGCCACAAAACTAGCGATCTGTCTATCTCAATCACTATGCCACACTGCTGTTTAGTAATCACAGTTGATTTAATAGGGGCTGATCCCTTTACATGATCTAGGATACAGTCTTTATCCTTGATAATTGTTGTTACAGTAGAGTGGCTAAGGCCTAGCACGTGTTTGATGTTCATCACTGACTCTCCTTTTTCTGATCTCTTTACAATGTCTAACTTTATTTCCATTGTGATGGTTTTCCTTATCTTTGAAGTACTACTATCTAAGGACTCTGGCTTTCATTTATAAGCCATAATAAAGCCCAACAACTTGCCAAACAAAGCAACACAAACAGAACACTTGTGCTTTTAACAGTCTAAAATGGTGTAGGTAAGCATACTGGAGGATGCCAACTCCCTCACTCATATTCCACATTACAGCATATTCTTTCACTGCACACAACCAAACTAGTTAGCCCATATAGTCTGTAAGTACAATACTAATGGCATAAGCCAGTGGTCAGCAAACCATGGCTCATGAGACACATGCAGCTCAATAAAATTGAGGACATTTTAGCAAAGGCTAGCTTAGGAGTACCATAATTAAGTTAATAACAATGTACCTACCTATATAGTTTAAGTTTAAAATGTTTGGCTCTCAAAAGAAATTTCAATCATTGTACTGTTGATATTTGGCTCTGTTGACTAATGAATTTACCAACCACTGGATAACCCAAAACACTCACATCTCATTTTTTAAAGTTTTTCTGGAAGTGAGCATTGTAAACTCAAAACATTGTATGTTAAGACTGTCATAACCCAAGGACCCCCTGTATGAATTTGGATATAGTGGAGAGGGTAAGAGAAACTGCCCATATGACCTCTTCTCCAAGGTGGCATAGTGTGGGGAACTAGATAGCAGTGACCTCTCCTACTGAGAAAAGGAAAGCAGTGAGTGGGTGTGTGGTGTGTGGTTATCCCAACTGTATGTGATGTTTCTGAAAAAGCCCATATCTCTCTAGCAGTACCTAGAGTATTGAGTTGCAGCTTCCATGACTATGAAAAGGGAGATCAGAAAAGTTGCAGATAAAGATATCAAAGGCATTTAAGGAATTTTACTTCTATTGACTTCTTTCAGGTCTCCAGCAGAAAGCCCGCACATTAATCACTGAGAGAACTTCACCTGTGGATGCCCCCACTTAGCTCATGGGGACCCTTTCAATATGTGGAATATGAATTTAACATTTAGCACAAGTGGACAATAAATGATACATTAGGTATCATCTCTCAGTTCTTAGAGTTTATAACATAGGGCACTGATCACTTCACACCTAAGACTTCTCTCAGACTATCATTTTGTTCTGACCATGCTGATATCTCTACATACCTTGATTTGCTATTTCTCTAATCTTCCTATGAAAAGCTATCAATATAAATGCGAGCATAGTTTTTCTGTTTGTACACCAAACTAATACACTACTATTTATGATGTGACTGGCACAGATGTTTTATATATGTTATCTAAATTATACTTAAAAACTCGTATAATATAGATATTATTTTCTACATTTGAAAAAAAAAATTGTTAACCAAGGAAAGCACAGAGAGAGTAAATAAATTGCCACTGTAATGTAACTAGTAAGTGCTACTTTTGTCAATCTAAACCAAAATGTTAATTATTTTTGTTTACTTACCCCATGGGTTAAGTGATCTTTTTATTTGTTGTTGTTGTTGTTATTTTTTGAAAGAGGGATGGGTGTACAGACAGGGACAGAGACAGGAAGGGAAAGAGACGAAAAGCATCAACTCACAGCCGCAGAGCCTTTGTTGTTCACTGATTGCTTTTTCATTTGTGCATTGACCAGGGGTCCAGCTGAGCCAGTGACCTCTTGCTCAATCAAACCAGTGACTTTGGGCTCATGTCAGCGACCTTTGGGCTCAAGCCAGGGTTGATGGGGTCATGTCTATGATCCTGATCCTGCACACAGGCTGGGTGAGCCCATGCTCAAGCTGGCAACCTCCGGGTTTTGAACTTGGATGCTTAGCATATTATTTCAACAACTTAACTACTGCACCACCTCCTGGCCAATCAAGTGATCCTTCTTATTTGTAGTTTTGGTGGTGGATAAAGAGGAAGAAACAGGTTTTAGAAATAGAATTGCAATATTAAATGTGATCATTTCTGAGTTTACCTTTGAATGCTTTGGAATAGGAAGTAATTAGACTACATTATACTTCTACATGTAATCCTGCATAAAAATATTATTATAATAAATATTGTCTTCATTTTTTTTCCTTGGAATTAAAGGTTATAAAATTTTCATGCCAAAACAAATATTTTTTTTGTTTTTTGTTTTGCTTTTGTGTTATTCAGTTTTATTTTATTGAATTATGGGATATCTAACTCTTTCAAGGAGAGCTAAATATTTACAAATTTGCTTTTTTGTGTGCACAATAAGCATGTCTGTTCTTTCATATATTATGCTGATCTGCATTATAAATATCAAGTTTTTCAACATAATTGCTAAAGTATCTGGCAATTGTAGGTAATTTATGAACCTATTTTCAGAGTTAACATTTTTATTATTATAATTATCTTTAATAACAAATTCATTACTCCTGGGTTGCACATATTTTAATATATATACAATTAAAAGAATTAAAATAACATCACATCTCAGAGTTTGAAGAAACCTTATAAGTAACCAAATTTAATGTTTCAAATTTTTAAATAATTCTTATTTAAAACATATATAATAAAATAATCTTTATTCAGTACATATATGACTCAGACCTCTATGAGCAAATATTAAATAAAGGGCATTTTCTAATAGTAGCCATGGGAGGAAAGAAAAAATTTTAAATTTAGATACAAACAAAATGACTCTCTCAATGACACTTAGTAATAACAGTGCTATATGCTAAGCACTGTTCGGTGCCTGCAAGTACAAACTCATGTAATCCTGCATGAAAATATTATTATTATTATTATTATTATTATCATTTTATAGATGATGAAACTGAGGTGCAAAGAAATAAAATAAATCTGCTCCACATCACACTAGTTAGTGGTGAAGCTTGGTTTCAGATTCAATGGCAGTCCAAGTACAAGAGCCTGTATATTTAAAGATTATGCTGTTTTTTTGTTGTTTGTTTGTTTGTTTGTTTGTTTGTTTTCATCTAGTAGAAAATCATCAGGCCATTTATTCAGTGATGGAGTTGGGCCTTTTGATATATTTTCATCCTTCCTCTTGTTTTGATGAACTTTTTAGATTATACAGGGCTTTTCAGACAGATTATTCTAAATGACAAGAACAAAAAGTACCAGATGCCCAATATTTATTCACAGAATATTGATGTTTTACACTCTGTTGGAACTTTTATTTTTTTTGAAGAATATATTAACTTTTACCATTGAAAATGCAGTTTCAGCTACAAGTAAAATCAACCTCAATCGTTCTGTTACATCTAATATCTGAAAAAAATATGCATTATTTCTTCAGTCAGCTGGGTTTCTTCCCATAATGACATGCTGCATTAATTAGCTCTGAGAATATTTATAACACACTGCATCTTAATAGGATTATTAATATACCTGATGTTATAAAAAACAGCATTCATTGTTTTAGTGTTGACATTTGACAGACAATTTGATATGTGAAAAGAAAAATATAATTAAAGACAACCAAATTACAACTTTCAGTTGCTTAAAGAGAAAAGTGATAACATAATTTAAAGTTTCAAAGAAGATTAACAGCCATGTTGTTGAGAATGTACCCAACAAAAGCAATCCAGTCATAAGTTACCAGTAGATACTGGCAATAAGACAAGTTGCTCCAGTTAAAGATATATCATTATAAATTACAAGTTATATCATTTCCAAATAAAGCATCAATATTAAGTTCACAGAATTAAAAGCATTATTCTAACCTAAAGCTTTACTTTTCTTATTGGTTTGGTTTGCAAAGGCTAGGAGTCTTCAATAATTTATTGTACACTGCAATACAACTGTGATAAAAACTCTTTTGAGTTTGGTTTATGTTAACAACAAAATAGATGACAGAAATAATAACTATTAATTTAATTTGATAAAAAGCATACTATAAAATATAATCAGAGGATATAATTTAACCCTTATATGCAAACATATGAGAATTGACATTCTTTTTATGTTCCATTTTACTTTTTTAAAAACTAGATATATTTGTTTTCTTTTTTAGATTTTTTTAAATTTATTCATTTTTCAGAGAGAGAGGAAGAGAAAGAGAGAGGGAGAGGAAAGGGGAAGGGAAGAGAAACAGAAAGCATTAATTCCCTTAATGTGCCTTGACCAGGCAAGCCCAGGATTTCTTTTTTTTTAATATAAACCCTAATTAACGACTTAACCAAGATGTACAAACACCTATAGAGAGGAAGTGTGGGAGAAGAGGGAATATAGTGTAAGATAGCTATATCTCAACCATGGCAGGAAGTTAAACATGTGGAAAGTTGACAGATCCAAAACAGCAGTACATATGTGTTATTTAGAAATACACAGATAAAATGTAAGACACAAGTAACAGCCTTTGAGGACTATGGGAGTAGGGACCTTCCAATATTAGGAATTTTTAAATGATATAATAAAAACAGATAATTTTAAGTAAGTTGCTAGAAGGCTACATAAAGAAAAAAACTAAGAGTGACTACATTGGTGAAGCTGGAGTAAGGGAGTGAGGGAGTGAGAGAACATCAACTTTTCATTCAACTTCCTGTTACACTGCTTTACCATGAACATCTGCTAGTTTAATAATATAGTCTGTATACTTTAAATAATGAATTAAATTAATCAACTGAATTTAGTTGCTAAAGTGAACTTATCCCTCATGTGGGCGAGGGCAAAATAGTTGAAACCTACTGATTTTTATCAGATGAAGTCCAGGGTGAGTCAATGACTTGATCAGACATATAGCTTAACAGGTTTAAATATCTAAACTATCTATCATAAATTCTAGTTTAAGAAAAAAATGTCAGACAATTACAAAGAAGGTTCTTCAGATTATTAGGTCCATTTTGAAAACAATGAGGTCCTCTGGGGCAATCACTTCTGTCTTGCTTTTTATCACAGATTTATTTTGGTCCTTTTGTTGGTAATCCATTTATGTCTGCACCCTTATAATCTACTTTGCCTTTGCTTTTATCATGGACTTCTGAATAGGTTTTCTAGGCCATATATGACTCACAAAGGGGGAAATCAGAAGGTAGATGTAAGGCTCCAGGAAATTCTTGTAGATCCAGAGCAGAACTGGAATAACGATACAAGGAATGCATACCATTGTCCCAGGTGAGCTTCTGAAATTCAGCGATCATCGAGCCCAAGTGAAATGTCCACCAAGCCCAGGGTTTCAAACCAGCAACCTCAGAGTTCCTGGTCAATGCATTATCCACTGTGCCACCACAGGTCAGGCACATTCTTTTTGTGAATATTAGATATTCTAATTTTTATATGTAGTGAGGCTTATACAGTCAATGAGATTATTATTATCCCCTTTTTATAGATGATGTAACTGATGTGGAGAGAAGTGAAATCCGCTCTAAGTCACACAACTAGTTAATGGTAGGGCTTGTTTCAGTTTAAGGCAGTCTGACTCCAATACTATTGCTAATGCTCAGAACAGATTTGGAATTTGTGGTTTGGAATTGTCTTGAAAGCCAGTTGAAAGTCATTTGAGAAACTTTTTTATGTAATTCTTCCTTCTAGTTTTAGACCAAAATATTACTCAATCTTAAATTTATTAGAGTAATTCACAAGTTTTTAGTTAAAAAAATTATCCAGCTGCAAATGATGAAAGTAATACAAAAATGGTGACTGGTGTATGAAAGATTGTGAATTAATGTTTCATGTTAAATGATTGTGAGACAGAAGCTCCAGAGATAACCGAAAGAATGATGGTTCATGAATTATTTGAATAGTAGTTTCATCACTGAAATAAGTTTATGCTCTCCCATGTGGAAAACTTAGGAGGGAATGGCACTTATTTAAATACATGAGTTTAAATACTCACATTATAAAAGCAATCACTTTTTTAAAGTCACACTTTGTATATTTAGAATTTAACTTCTAAGATTTTTCAGAATTTAAATTGATTCAAATGTATATTATATTTTGTAAGACAAGTCAGAAGTTATCCATTGTTCTATAAATAATGCATAAGGAATAGAAATAAATGTAATAATGTGAAGTTGGGCTACTATGAGTATAAACACAGTATAACTTGTTATCAGGAAGTGTGATACCCCCCGCTTTAATTTTCTTTTCCAAGATTGCTGAGGCTATTCATGTTCTTTTTTGGTTCCATATAAATTTTTGGAATATTTGTTCTATATCTTTGAAGTATGACATTAGTAATTTAATAGGAATTGCATTGAATTTTTATATTGCTTTGGGTAATAAAGACATTTTAATGATATTTATTCTTTCTATCCATGAACACAGTATGTGCTTCCATTTGTTTGTATCTTTCTTGACTTCTTTTATCAATGTTTCATAGTTTTCTGAGTACAGGTCTTTAACCTCCTTAGTTAAATTTACTCCTAGGTACTTCAATTTTTTTTTTTTTGGCTGTAATAGTGAATGGGATTTTTTCCTTAATTTCTATTTCTGTCATTTCATTATTGGTATATATAAATGCCACTGATTTCTGAATATTAATTTTATATCCTGCCACTTTGCTGAATTTATTGATTAGTTCCAGTAGATTTTTTATTGAGAGTTTAGAGTTTTCTATGTAGAGTATCAAGTCATCAGCAAATAATGAAAGTTTTACTTCTTCTTTTCCAATTTGGATGCTTTTTATTTATTCTTCTTGTCAAATTGCTGTAGCTAGGACTACCAGGAGTATACTGAATTAGACTGGTGAAAGGGGGAACCCCTGCATTGTTCCTGTTCTTAAGGATATTGCTTTTTATTTTTGTTCATTGAGCATGATGTTAGCTGTGGGTTTGTCATAGATGGATTTTATCATATTGAGGTATGTTCCCTGTATTCCCACTTTGCTGAGAGTTTTGATCATGAATGGGCACTTGATTTTATCAAATGCTTTCTCTGCATCTATTGAAATTATCATGTGGTTTTCTCCTTCCTTTTGTTTATGTGATGAATCACATTGATTGATTTGCGAATATTTTACCAGCCTTGCCTCCCCAGAATAAATCCCACTTGATCATGATATATGATTTTTTTCATGCATTGCTGTATCTGGTTTGCTAATATTTTGTTGAGGATTTTGGCATCTAAGTTCATCAGGGATTTTGGCCTATAGTTTTCTTTCTCTGTAGTGTTCTTGCCTGGTTTTGGAATGAGAATTATGTTTGCCTCATAATAGGAGTTTGGAATTTTTTCCTCCTCTTGAATTTTTTGAAATAGCTTGAGAAGGATAGGAGTTAGTTTTTCTTTGAATATTTGGAAAAATTCACCTGGGAAGTCATTAGGCCCAGGACTTTTTTGTTTTTTGGGGGGTTTTTTTTGAGTTTTTTGATAACTGTTTTAATATCTTTTGGTGAAATTTGTTTGTTTAGGGTTTCTGATTCTTCAAAAATATTTAACACCAATTCTTTTCAAATACAATTAAAAAACATGAGCAATCATGCATATTATTTTCCATTTCCAATAGTAACCCCATTGGCAGGTTACCATTGTAGCAATACAACCATGAAATTCTCAGACAGATTTTTCTATGCCAATAATTAAGGAAATATCAGCAAAACTTACCAACTAATGAATTGACTTCAGTAAAATGACTAGGAATTTCTATGGAGGTAGGAATGTATCTAATGTCAATGAAAAAGCTTATTTTTATTTTTAACCAATTATTATATAATATACTTTTAGTAAAAACAAGATATAACAGAATAAGTAGACAAGAACAAGAATAGAGCCCTTGATTTCTGCCCACCCCAGGAGCATAGTATAAGAAAAAAGATGACTGTTCTAGGCATTTCAAATACTACAGCCTCTTAAGGCTAAACTTTATGTGTTTTTAAGTCAGTTATTGTTGCCATTACTCCTTCTACAGGGGACCTTGTAATGCCATAGGGAGAGTAAGTGAAGCAAATGGTGTTATACTTTATCTTGCTGCCCATTCAAGGAGTATAGTATAAGCAGCTTTTCCTTCATGTTTACAGTGAAAGCTTATATTTGATCTCAGACTTTTGACACAGATGGAGTGCCTTCCTTTTCAAAATCCATGGGGCCTATTGTCCTGCTAGTAATGTTTAGAATAGATATTAAGTAACTAATAAAACTCTTGATACCATGCTAAACTGCTTGTTGATGAATATTCAGATTTTACTTACAATCTTAAAAATATATTTTTCTACTATGGTCATATAGATACTATGATTTCTGTTGATAAGAACACCATAAATCAGTCACACTTTATATTTTATCCTTGCTCCAAAAGTTGCAAATGTGGCTATGAATTACTTTTATTTTTCCCTAAAAATAATATAGCCATTATAATTACCTACAATTTTGAAAACAGAGAGAAAAATATGAGAAAGTGTTTTGTTCAACATCACTGACACATGCAACTTGAATGTGTTTTTATTTTATCACAGAATTTTTCTGGTGGCTGAAAAGTATTGAATTAAAAATCAGAGGACATGGGAACTTGTGTCCTATGTTTTGTTTGATAAGGTGGAAGCATATCATGAAAGACAGAAAGTAAGATTCTTAAAAATGATAAATTCTCAATCATCACCTGGAAAAGGATTACCCAAACTATTGCCTTGAATTTGATAGCAGCTTTAAAAAAAATGTCAAGAAATCCTGTTTACTCTTTTTCTTGAATTCATCATTATATTTAGAGAAAGAGACCAATAGGGACAGACAGACAGGAAGGGAGAGAGATGAGAAGCATCAATTCTTTGTTGCAGCACCTTAGTTGTTTATTGATTGCTTTCTCATATGTGTCTTGACCAGGGGGCTACAGCAGATGGAGTGTCCACTTGCTCAAGCCAGTGACCTTGGGCTCAAGCTGGTGAGCCTTGCTCAAATCAGATGAGCTTGTGCCTAAGTTGGCAACCTTGGGGTTTCAAACTTATTTCCTCCACGTCCCAGTCTGACACTCTATCCACTGCGCCACTGCCTGATCAGGCTCATTATCACTGACTTTATCTGACTTTTCATCATTCTCACTAGAGCATTTAATAATTAAATGAATTAAGATATGAAAAGTGCTTTAAACCATGTTTGACACAAGATTATTTAAGCTAATAAGTATCTACCATATGCCCCTAGGCATTACAGGAAACAAAAAGATAAATAAAATATAGCTTAAAATTTTGTGTGTGTGTGTGACAGAAACAGAGAGAGAGAGAGAGACAAAGAGAGGTGCAGATAGGGACAGTCAGGAAAGGAGAGAGATGAGAAGCATCAATTGTTTCTTGCACCTGCTTAGTTGTTCATTGCTTGCTTCCACATATGTGCCTTGACTGGGGGAGGGGAAACTACCGTAGAGCAAGTGACCCTTTGCTCAAGCCAGTGACCTTGGGTTCATGTCAGCGACCCCATGCTCAAGCCGTTGAGCCTGTGCTCAAGTCTGCAATTTCAATGTTTTGAAACTGGGTCCTCTGCATTCCAGTTTGATGCTCTATCCACTACACCACTGCCTGATCATACAGATAAATCTTTTTTTTTGTATTTTTCTGAAGTTGGAAACGGGGAGGCAGTCAGACAGACTCCTGCATGTGCCCGACCGGGATTCACCTGGCACGCCCACCAGGGGGCGATGCTCTGCCCATCTGGGGCATTGATCTGTTGCGACCAGAGCCATTCTAGCACCTGAAGCAGAAGCCACGGAGCCATCCTCAATGCCTGGGCCAACTTTGCTCCAATGGAGCCTTGGCTGTAAGAGAGGAAGAGAGAGACAGAAAGGAAGGAGAGGGGCAAGGGTAGAGAAGCAGATGGGCACTTCTCCTGTGTGCCCTGGCTGGGAATCGAACCCGGGACTCCTGCACGCCAGGTTAATGCTCTACCACTGAGCCAACTGGTAAGGGCCTTAAATCTTTTTAATTGCAGATAATTTACTGGGCAAGACAGAAACATAAATACCTGAAATGTACAGCAGACTATAGCCAGTACCAAAATAAGTCACAAATAATGCAAGGGATAAGAAAATTACCTTTATGATTATATACATTATGAATATAAATTAACTCACACTTTTACTACAATATTTTCAGGTAAGCTAAACAGATGTTTTTTTGACCATTTATATTATACTTATTTTTTGTAATACTTTATAATTTACAATGAGCTTTCACATACATTGTCCTGTTTATTGTTATCCTCACAGCAGCTTCATAATGAAGATTTCAGCATAATTTTTATTGTATAGAAAATAAAATGACATTGGGAAAAATATTTTATACACTTGGTCAAATATCAGAGGTGTTTTGAGGTCAAGTTCCAGGGAGATAGACACTAGTGCAATGTCACATAGCTAATTATGAGAGGATTAACTGGAAATTAAATTTTAAAAAAAGGTAAAGTCTGCAACTCAACAATGATGGAATGGATGATATATGTTTTTCCTTCACCCTATACTTCCTGATATATCTGTTGCTTTATATAAAAAAATAAATAAACACATAAACCCACTACATAAGACCTTTTAGAAGCTATACTGGTACTTGCCTTGAAGTGTTTTCAGAGTTTAACTTCATGAGTCTTGGTTGGCAACCAGTAGAGTTTTTAAAATTTATTTATTTATTTATAAAATTAAATTTAAGAGGGTTACAGTGATCAATAAAAGTGCATAGGTTTTAGGTAAACATCAGTATAACATTTGAACTGTTGATTATGTTGTGTGTAATCACCACCCATGGGCAAATTACTCTGGATCACTGCATACTTGTCCCTCTTTACTCACTTCCCCCACACACCTTCCCCACAACCCTCTCCCCAGGTACTCACTTCACTTTTATCTATTTCTACAAGTCTCGGTTTTATATGCCACCTATGTGTAAAATCATGAAGTTCTTAGCTCTTTCTGGTTTACTTATTTCACTTAATATAATGTTCTCAAGGTCCAACCATGTTGTCCTAAATGGCAGTATGTCATCATTTCTTTTGACTGAGAAGTATTTCATTGTATATATGTAGCCCATTTTCTTTTTCTAATCTTTTGTTTTCATGCCTTGAAGACTTTGAATAATGCTGCAATGAATATAGGGATTGCATGTGCCTTTACTTGCCCATGATTTTTGAGATTTTTGAGTAGTTATCCAGTACATGAATGGCTGGGTCATATGGTAGTTTTATTCTTTGTGTTTTAAGGAACTACTACACTTTTTTCCACAATGGATGTACGAGTTTATATTCCCACAAGCAGTGAAAAAAGGTTCTTTTATTTTTTACAACCTTTCCAAAACGTGTTATTATCTTCCTTGTTCATAATAGCCATTTGAACAGGTGTGAGGTGGTATCTCATTTTAGTTTTTTTTTAATGAAATTTAATGCAGTGACATTGATAAATCAGGGTACATATGTTGAGAGAAAACATCTCCAGATTATTTTAACATTTGATTATGCTGTATACCCCTCACCCAAAGTCAAATTGTCTTCCATCACCTTCTATTTGGTTTTCTTTGTGTTCATCCCCTCCCCCCACTCCCTCTCCTTCCTTGCCCCATTCCTGCCACCACACCCCCATTACCATACCTTCTTGTCCATGTCTCTGAGTCTCATTTTTATGTCCCATCTATGTATGGATTCATATAGTTCTTAGTTTTTTTCTGATTTACTTATTTCATTCTGTATAATGTTATCAAGGTCCATCCATGTTATTGTAAATGATCCAATGTCATCATTTCTTATACCATTCACAAAAATAAAATCAAAATGGATAAAAGACTTAAATGTAAGCCGTGAAACAATAAGCATCTTAGAAGAAAACATAGGCAATAAGCTCTCCGGCATCTCTCGGAGCAATATATTTGCTGATTTATCTCCAAGGGCAAGGGAAATAAAAGACAGGATAAACAAGTGGGACTATATCAAATTAAAAAGCTTTTGCACAGCTAAAGACAATAAGAACAGAATAAAAAGACAAACTACACAATGGGAGAACATATTTGACAATATGTCTGATAAGGGGTTAATAACCAAAATTTATAAAGAACTTGTAAATATCAACACCAGGAAGACAAAAAATGCAATCAAAAATGGGAAAAATAAATGAATAGATACTTCTTTAAAGAAGACATACAGATGGTCATTAGGCATATGAAAAAATGCTCAACATCATTAATCCTTAGAGAAATGCAAATTAAAACCACAATGAGGTGTCACCTCACACCAGTCAGAATGGCGCTCATCAACAAAACAACACAGAATAAGTGCTGGTGAGGTTGTGGAGAAAAGGGAACCCTTGCACTGCTGGTGGGAATGCAGACTAGTGCAGCCTCCTGTGGAAAACAGTATGGAAATTCCTCAAAAAATTGAAAATAGAACTTCCTTTTGACCCAGCTATCCCACTTTTAGGAATATACCCCAAGAACACCATAGACCTGCTCCAAAAGGAGAAATGCACCCCCATGTTTTTGGCAGCATTGTTCACAATAGTGAAGATCTGGAAACAGCCCAAGTGTCCATCAGAGGACAAGTGGATTAAAAAGCTTTGGTACATATATACTATGGAATACTACTCATTTTAGTTTTGATTTGCATTTCTTTATTAGGTAGCAAAGATGCACATCTTTTCAATATCTATTACCTTTTCTTTGTCTTTTTTGGAAAAAAATCTGCTCAAATCCTCTCTCTATTTTTTAATTAAAGTGTATATTATTGCTGAGCTTTGTGAGTTCTTGGTATATTTTGGATATTAATCATTTATTGAAGCTATTATTTGCAAATATCATCTTCTATTTGGTTGGAATGACTGTTTTGCTGTAGGTTTTTTCTACTGTGTGAAAACTTTTTAGTTTGATATAGTACAATTCATTTATTTTTGCCTTTACTTCTGTTGCATTTGGGGTTAAATTCATGAATTGTTCTCTATGGCTAAGGTCTGTAAATTTAATACATATAGTTTTTTCTATGTAATTTATTCTTTCAGATCTTATATTTAGGTCTTTGATCTATTTTGAATTAATTTTTGTGCAGAGGGACAAACTGTAGTCATGCTTCATTCTTTTGCATGTGGCTTTTCAACTTTTTTTCACCTTTTATCAAAAAGGCTTTCTTTTTTTCTGTGTGAGTTTTTAATTCTTTTGTCAAAGATTATTTGTATATATATGATTTTATTTCTGGGCTCACAATTCTGTTCCATTTGTCTGTGTGTCTTTTTATGCCAATAGAATAATTTTTTGATTATTGTGGCTCTGTAGAATAATTTGAATCCAGGTACTATGATACCTCCTTCTTCATTATTCTTTCTCAGGGTTGCTTTGTGTATTCAGGGTTTTATATGAATTCATACAAACCTGGTGATATTTTGTTCTATTTATTTAAAATATTACATTAGGATTTTGATAAAAATTGCATTAAATATTTATATTGCTTTGGGTAATATGGCCATTGACTCTTTCAATCCATGAACATGAAATATTTTTCCATTTTACTGTGTCTTTTTAAATGTTTCTCAATAATGCTTTATAATTTTTAGTACATAGGACCTACACATGCTTTTCTTTTCTTTTTTTTTTTGGTATTTTTCTGAAGTTGGAAATGGGGAGGCAGTCAGACAGACTCCCGCATGCGCCAGATCGGGATCTACCTGGCATGCCCACGAGGGGGCGATGCTCTGCCCATCTGGGACATCACTCCACTGCGTCCAGAGCCTTTCTAGCCTGAGGCAGAGGCCATGGAGCCATCCTCAGCACCTGGGCCAACTTTGCTCCAATGGAGCCTTGACTGTGAGGGGAAGAGAGAGACAGAGAGGAACGAGAGGGGGATGGATGGAGAAGCAGATGGGTGCTTCTCCTGTGTGCCCTGGCCAGGAATTGAACCCAGGACTCCTGCACGCCAGGCTGTCGCTCTACCACTGAGCCAACCTGCCAGGGCCTACACATCCTTTCTTAAGTTTATTCTTAAGCATTTTATTTTTCTTTGGTTCAATTGTAAAAGATAGTATTATTTTGAGTTCATTTTCTGAAGCTTAATCTTTGGCATATAGAAAAGCAATAGACCTTTTTTTTTCAATCTCTTTTAATATCTTTGTAGTTTTCATTGTTAAGTCTTTCACATCTTTTGTTAAGTATATCCCTAGGAATTTCATTCTTTCTGCTGCAATTGCAAAAGGAATTGTTTTATTTCCTTTTCTGAAATTTCATTACCATTAAACAGTAATGCAATGGATTTTTTACATTGATTTTGTTATTTTTGGTTTTTTAAATTTTTTATTAATTTTAATTTATTGTGTTAACATAGATTCAAGTATCCCACTCAATATAACTCACTCAACCCCACCCCCTTGTTCTACATTGCCCTATCTTAGCCTCCATCTCCCTAATTCCCTCCCACTTTTCCTTTGGGATTTGCTGTCCTGTTATCTATATCTATGTGTTATCTCTCTCTCTCTCTCTCTCTACATATATATATATTTCACTAATATATATATATATTTATATTAGTGAAATATATATATATATTTCACTAATCCCTTCACATCCTCTGATCCCATCTTCTCATCCCCCTTTCCTCTGACAGCTGTCCCTCTGCTCCCTGTGATCCCATATCTGCCACTATTCCATTCCTCAGTTCATATTCTTCATTAGATTTCATATATATATGAGATCATGTGATATTTGTCTTTCTCTGTCTGGCTTATTTCATGTAGCATAATAATTACCAGGACCATTCAAGCCATCACAAAAGGAAAGACTTTCTTCCTTTTCACAGCTGCATAGTATTCCATTGCATATATGTACCACAGCTTTTTAATCCACTTGTCCACTGATGGACACGTGGGCTGTTTCCAGACCTTGGCTATTGTAAACAATGTTACAATAAATCTGAGGGTACATATCTTCTTTTGAATCAGTGACTTGGTATTCTTAGGATATATTCCTAAAAGTGGGATAGCTGGGTCAAAAGGCAGTTCCATTTTTAATTAATTGAGGAAACACTATACTCTTTTCTACAGTGGCTGCTCAAGTCTGCATTCCAACCAGCACTGCATGCAGGAGGGTTTCCTTTTCTCCCCACCCTCGCCAGCACTTATTTTGTGTTAGTTTGTTAATGAACACAATTCTGACAGGTGTGAGGTGCTTTCTCATTGTGGTTTTAATTTTCATTTCTCTCATGAGTAATGAAGTTGAACACTACTTCATATGCTTATTGGCCATCTGTATGTCCTTTTCAGAAAAGTGTCTTTTCACTTATTTTGCCCATTTTTTAATTGGATTGTTTACCTTCCCGGTTGGTTTTGAGTTTTAGAAGTTCTGTATAAATTTTGGTTATTAACCTCTTATCAGATGTATTGGCGAATATGTTCTCCCATTGTGTGCACTGTCTTTTTATTTTGTTAAAGGTGTCTTTTTCTGTGCAAAAGCTTTTTACTTTGATTCAGTTTGATTTGTTTCTTTTGTCCTTTACTTGCCCATTGAGATAAGTTGGCAAAAATATTGCTATGAGAGATATCAAAGAGTTTACTGCCTAAGTTTTCTTCCAAGATATTTATGGTTGTATGACTTACATTTATGTCTTTTATTCATTTTGAGTTTATTTTTGTGAATGGTGGAAATTGGTGGTCTAGTTTTTTTTTTTTTTTTTGCATGTAATTGTCCAATTTTCCCAATACCATTTATTAAAGAGATTATCTTTACTCCACTGTATGCTCTTACCTCCTTTGTGAAATATAATTTGACTATAATGGTGTGGGTTTTTTTTCTGGGCTCTCTGTTCTGTTTCATTGATTTGTATGTCTTTTCTTAAGCCAGTACCAAGTTGTTTTGATTACTATGGCCTTGTATTATAAGTTGATATCAGAAAGTGTGATACCTCCCACTTTAATCTTCATTTTCAAGATTGCTGAGGCTATTTGTATTGATTTTGTATCCTACTAATTTACTGTATTGGTTTATTGTTTCTAAAAAAATTTTAATGGAGTATTTGAGGTTCTCTATATACAGGTTCATGTCATCTGCAAAAAATAATGCTTTCAATTTTTTTCTCCATTATGAATACCTTTTATTTCTTTTTCTTGCTTGATTGCTCTGGCTAAATCTTCCAGACCTTTGTTGAATAAGAGTGGAGCAAGTGGGCAGCCTTTTCCTGTTTCTGATTTTAGTGGAAAAGGCTGCATTTTTTACAATTTTATATGATATTAGATGATAGGTTGTCATATATGGCCTTTATTATGTTGAGGTACTTTCTTTCTATAATCATTTTAGTGAATTTTTTAAATATAAATGGATTTTGTATCTTATCAAATGCCTTTCCTAAATCTATTGATGAGATTATACAAGCTTTGTTTTTTGTTTTGTTGATGTGGGGTATTACATTGATTGATTCATGTATGTTGAACCATTCTTGTTCTCTTGCAATGACTCCCACTTGATTGTGATGTATTAATTTTTCAATGTATTGTTGTATTTGATTTGCTAGTATTTTTAAATAATTTTTGATCAATATTTATTAGACTTACAGGTCTGTAATTTTGTAGTGTGCATGTTGTTTCTGCCAGGTTTTGGTTTCAGAGTTATGTTGACCTCATAAAATTTTTAGGGAATACTTAGCCTTTTCTTCTATTTTTTTTTTAAGATTTTGAAAATGAAAGTTACAAAATATTATTTGAATGTTTGGTAGAATTCACTAGTGTAGCCATCTGGTCATTGACTTTTATTTTTCAAAAGGTGTTTTATATTTGTTTATCTTTCTTTCATGTTTATGGGTTTATTCAGCTTTTTGACATCTTTGTGACTCAATCTAGGTAGGTTGTATAGTTCTAAAAACTTATTAATTTCTTATAGATTTTTAAATTTTATGGCATATAATCTTTCATAGTATTATACTATGATCATTTTTATATCTATAATGTCTGTTAATTTCTCTTTCATTTTGAGTTTTATGAGTCTTTCCTCATTTTTCCTTAGTAAGTCTAGCCAATGGTTTGTCTATTTTATTAATCTTTTCAAATGACCATCTATTTGTTGTACTAATTTTTTATAGTTTTTTTTTATTTCATTTAGTTCTGCTGTAATTTTCACTATTTCTTTTTTCTACTTATTTCGGTTAGTTTTTGCCTTTTTTTCTAGTTCTTTAGGTTGATATTTGATTTTTTACTTGGGATTTCTCTTGTTTCTTTATATAAGATTATATTGATATAAACTCCCTTTCATCACTGTTTTTGCTTCATCCTAAAGTTTTTGATGTTGTTTTGTCATTATCATTTGTTTGTATATATCTTTTGATGTCTGCTTTTATTTTTTCTTTGACTCAGTCCTTTTTTATAAATATGCTGTTTAATTTCTACATTTTTGGATTTCTTTGCTTTTTTTGTTGTTGAATTATGATTTAGCTTTATGGGAGGAAAATATGCTTGGTATAATTTTAGTTTTTCTGAATTTGTTGATGTTGGATTTGTTGACCAACATATGGTCTATCCTTGAAAATGTCCCATACACACTGGAGACAAAAGTATAATCTGAAATTCTGGGATAAAATGTCCTGTAAATGTCCATTATGTCCATTTGGTCTTGTGTGTCTTTTCAGGCTAATATTTTTTCTTAACCTTTTTTTTTTTTTTTTTTGGATAATCAAAATAAAGTCATCAATGCTGTGTTGAGACCTCCAAATATGATTATGCTTTTGTCTGTTTCTATTTTTGGATCAGTTAATAAATATGTTAAGTATTTTGGTGCTCCCTTATTAGGTGCATATATATTAAGAAGTGCATATATTTTAAAAAGTTCCCTTTGTCATTATGAAATATCCATCTTTATTTTTGTTACTTTGTTGTCTTAAAGTCAGCATTGTTAGATATTAATATGACCATACCAGCTTTAATTTGGGTATTATTTGCTTGGAGAATCATTTCATAATCTTTTACTTTGAATCTACTTTTGTCCTTGCAGCTTAGATGTGTGTCTTGAAGACAATATATAGTTGAATTTTATTTTTTAATTTAATCTGCTACTCTATGCCTCTTTATTGGTGAGTTCAGGTCACTTACATATAGGATAATTATTAAGGCTTGAGAATTTTTATATCCATTTTATGTTTTGTTCTCTGATAGCTCTGTGTCTTGTTTGGTTTTTCCCATTTGTGTTTCTATCACTTATTATGTTTGGTGGTATTCTGTACTTCCTTTTTCTGTTTTCTCTTTATTTAAGATGTATGTTTCAGTAGTGGCATTTTTTGTTGGTGGTTACCATTAAGTTACTAAGAAAAATCATTTTATATCTACAAGGGTCCTTTGTCTTATGAGTGCTCCTGTACTCCATACTTTTTTTACT
This sequence comes from Saccopteryx bilineata, assembly GCF_036850765.1. Lineage (NCBI taxonomy): Eukaryota > Metazoa > Chordata > Mammalia > Chiroptera > Emballonuridae > Saccopteryx > Saccopteryx bilineata. Next base: position 83,736,231 of record NC_089502.1, on the reverse strand, counting down.
ACTGCAGATTTTTATCTTTTTCCCTTTTATGTTATTGTCGTCACAGGTTATTCTTGTTTTTATTGTAATCTTGCTGAAGCATTTACTTGTAGTTTTCATTGGTTTGTTTGTTTTGTAACTGATTGAATTATAACTTTGAGATTTTCTGCAGTGGGATTTTCTGGTAATAAATTCACTCTGCTTTTGTATGTCTGGAATTTTTATTTTTTCTTCATATTTGAAAGACAATTTTCATGGATATTGTATTCTTGACTGGTATTTTCTCTTGTTCAATACTTTGACCATTTAAGGCTTCTTTCCTCTGGCTTACAAAATTTCTGCTGAGAAGTCTGATGATAATTAATGTGCTTCATTTATATGTTATGTTCTTCTTTTCTCTAGCAGCCTTCAAGATTTTTTCTTTGTTATTAATTTTTACCAATTTTAATATATTGTGCCTTTAAGAAGGTCTATTTGTGTTGAGGTAACTCAGCATTCTATTTACTTCATGAAGTTCAAGTTTAAACTCTTTCTATATGTTTAGGAAGTTCTCATTAATTCTTTTTTTTATAGGCTCTTTATACTTTTTCCCCTTTTGCTCTTGTGGTATACCCATTATTTTTATCTTGCTCTTTCTGATAGAGTCAGACTATGATTGTAGAGCTTTATCTTTTTTAATTCATTTCTCTCTTCTTCTCTCTGTAGCCTTGGTAGGTACCCCTATCTTCAATATCACTGATTCTCCCCTCTATCTGGCTTGTCTATTAGCTAAACTTGCTACCTCATTTTTCAATATATATATTGAATTCTTTGTCTCTATTTTTAAAGTCTTAATTTCCTTGGTGTGGTATTTGTTTTGTTTTCTGAGCTGTTTAAGTTGTGTATTGGTGTTTTCTCACATCTCTGAGTATTTTCAGAAAAAATTTAATTCATTATTGCTTAACTCTAAGGTTTCCACATGATTCAGATTGTTTTGGGGAGACTTTTCATTTTTTTTCTGAACTGTGTATCTTTTTTGGGTAGTTATTTTATTCCATTTATTCTGCCTTGAGGGCATTTGTGAGTGGTGTTGCTAAATAATCAAGCAAAGAACAACAAAAAAATATATAACTAAAATATATTTAAAAATAGAATTAAAGAAAAAAATTAAGAAAAAATTTAAGTACTTTCACACAAACAAGTCAAACAGAAATAAAATAACCACAAGAAGAACCAAAGAAAAACAATAAATTAGAACAAAATATTTCCAAAAGGTATTTCTATCTATATTCAGTAGGTGGAGCTGTGTTACAAGTTTCAACACTATAAAATTCCTCATTGAACTCTGCTGAGAAACTGCTGTGGCAAGAGTGGAAGCTGGTCTGCAGTTGTGATGATGAGTAGAACTTGTTGTGAGGATTTTATGGCTTTAGCAAGTTTCTAGGTGCTCTTCTTTTCATCTATACAAAGTAGAGGTCCAGACACAAAGCATCTCTTTTTCTCAGCTGTGCCATATATCTCTGCCACTATCCATACCTGCAAGGGGAGAGAGAATATATCTGGGAGTCTAGCGGACTGTACTTTGTATTTTTTTTCTTCTATCTGAGTGTGGGCTATAGGCAGACCTTGCAAACACTGGCAGTGACCCTATGCTTGGCCACTGCATTTCAATATCACAACAAAATCTACCCCAATCTCTCCACTCCTTCCAGTGGAATAAGACACAGTTTGAGTTTCTTTCCTCTTCAGAGCCCCAGCAGATAAAATTACAAACAGTCATATTTCTTCCCTCTCCAGAGCTCTAGCAGAGAAAAGCTCAGCCAGTCTGGGTGTCATCTCTCTCTCAAGCCCACCACAAGTGTGTCTGATCTTCCAACCCAGTTTTTTTTTATTCTTCCCAACTTTAGTTTATTGGGTGCATGGATCTTTTATATAAACTTTTGAGCACAGCTGTGGTTCCTTCACTGAGTCATAGCTGTTCAATTTGTTGAAATTTAAAGGGAAGAAATCAAAGGTGTCTCTCGTGATACCATTACTCTGATGTTATGTCCTAATTTTTAAAAAGAAAAATGTGGCTCAAAGTAGTTAGAGACTTATTTTTAATCATATGTAGCTCATGAGGTTTCAAATCCATAAGGTTTGCAAGTAGCATTTCTCTTTTATATCTTTGATATTTTTTGTTCATTTTAGTTAATATATAGTCTCAGAGTATTTTATGCAAGTCACTAAGAGTGTTTCTTTAATCATTTGTTCATCATGAAGAGAAAACAGAATTAAAGAGATTCTTCTAAAGACACAATAATATGTCAAAATATGTGATCATTTTATGTACATTTTTTTATAAATCGTATTATTTGCCTTTCAATGTCATTGAAGAAAACAGTGAGATAAGTAATATTAGAAACTGGACAGAACTTTATCCTTTCAGACATTAGAGTATCTTCTTAATCTTTGTTGAGTATGAACCCCTACTCTGTACTTTGATTTATTTTGCCTTGCTCTGTTGTGATTCCAGAATCCTTACCCACAGCTTCAACATTTTGTTACTGGTTTCTATCTTGGTTTTATACTAACCTGAAAGTAACTGAAATATACTCCAGTCAGTCCAGTGTCAGACACACATTACAAATTGCATTCCATTCTTGCAGACTGAAAGTGAAAGAGACCTTTTGATGGTTTTCATGTGTTAACCAGCTTGCCAATAGATGTACACTTTTCTTTATGCTGAACTCTATCTTTGCAATCAACTTAATTTCACTTTCAGTGAATTGCCATTGTTCAATTATTTTTTCAGGTATCCCTCATTACTGAGAAATGTAAGTGTAATTTTGCTAGAAACCTCTGATGATAGAAACAAAATCTGCATTGTTATTCAAATTATTGAGTTAGAGCACTTGGCTAAAAGAATTGCATAGAAACTATTTCATAATACATTCTTGCTTCATAAGGAAAGTGTGACAACAATAAGATGTAATTTTATAATTTCAGTACATCACTTTTTTATCCAAATAATAAATTATCAGGGTGAAAATGGAACAAGGAACAGTGAGAGATTTTCCAATATTACATTCTAAAACTTTGGTAAATCCAAAGCTTATGTCACAAGGATAACACTATGAGAAGTAAAGAAAGAGGTAATCAAGATTAGGCTAAACAAAAATGTTCTAATTAGGCTTTATAAACTGTGCTTAGATAATAATTTCTTTTAAAAAAAAAGGTCCATGGGAAAAATTGTTCTTAAAGAACTGAGCAGTACAATGAGCACAGGATTTTAAATCAGATTAGGTTTCAATCCTCACTATAATTATAAGACTTTGGGTGAGTTATGTAACTTTCAAAGCTTTAGTTTCCTTATTTGAAAAATAGAAATAATACTTCACAGATACATTTTAAAGCTGAAACGAAGTCATACATCCATGTACCTAAATCATGGCAGATTTTTAATAAAGGGTAACATTTGTATTTATTATTATTGCATAGAATGACATAATATATAATATATAAAATAGTATATGACATACTTTTCATCTTCAAGTAAATCATTATATTTGAAAACTTTACAGATTAATCAGCAAGATGACACATAGTATCAGAAAAATACGATAAAATACATTTGTATAGGCCAAGAACTAAATGACTTGGATTCCTTGGTTGAAGAAAGAAAAAACTTGAATAAAAAAATTAGTATGTTCAAATACATGACCTCATCCTCTTGGCATGATTCTCTGTGTGATAACATTATGACTATCTTCAAATTGAAAATTTGAAACAATTACTAATTTACTGACTGTAGTACAGCATCTTTGCTAAACAGGAGGAAAATGAATGCCAACAGCAAACAACTATAAATGGTGTTTTCTAAAGGAGAAACAATAAGAAGCTATTGTCTCACCACAAATTCTCTGTTGTATCTCCACACTTACAGATAATTTGCCAACACCCTCAAAACAAATAGAAACAAGTATCTTTTTCAATTAAATAACTATACTACCTGAGGGTAAGCAATATAAAAGGAAATGGAATGTATAGCAGACACTGTCCGACACTGTCCATGATGTGCTTTTTGGATGAGCTCATAAATATCATTGACTTATTTTCCTTTTACTGAATCTTTCATATATAGTAAACATAGTAAAAGGGCTACATGAATTAGAGGATGCAGGGAAGAAAAATGCATTCAGAAAATCATAATGAGAATTAGCCCAGAAATTATAAATGGCTGGTTGATAAACATACTTGACTGAAGTACTGAGCCTCAGCATAGTTTCACTCAAGGGTGATGCTATATCTCTCTCCTAATGGCATCTATTAACTCAACAAAAATATATTGAGTGCTTTTATGGGGATAATACAGAGAATAAGACAAGGTTGCTGCTGTTCATAAAAGAGTTTAGTCAATGTGGGATACAAAAAACAAGCTATATAAAATGATGCAATAAGGTGCAGTTAGAAGTTACAATGAAACTTTGTATAGTAGGACATTTAACCCAGTTCTGCAGTCAGTAATAGTCTGTGGAGGACATAATATCAAATGAAAGATACAAAAGAAGAATAAGAATCAACCTGGTGACAAAAGCAAGAAAATAAAGAAACAGTATTTTAAGAGTGAAAGTAATTTCAAAGGACCTGATGCAGAAGAGAGAATATTATTCTGTGTATGACTAAAAAAATAAAACGCAAAGGTAAAAAATAACAAGACTGGAGAAGTGAATATAGTTTAGATAAAGAGGGTCTTGAATGCTAGGCTGAGGGCAATGAGGAAATTGTTGAACAATTTTAAGTATGCTCTTACCAAGATCAGGTTTGTTTTAGAACAATGTCTTTAGGAGATAAAGGGGCCAGAGGCTTAAACACCAATCAGGAGACCACTGGGTAACTGTGATGATGTTTTCCTGGACGAAGTCAGGCTCAATGGTGAGGGAGATAAATAAACAGATACAAAAAGCACTTAATAAGTAAACTCAACAAGACTTAGTGATCTAGATCTCTTGGGGGTTCCAAGATGGCCACCAAGTAGGCAGACACTCCAATTACCACTTCCCAGAACCAAGGTGGATTACAACTTAAATTTGAAAATACTCATCATGAAAGACAAACTTTGGACTAAACTAAGAGGATTCTACAGCCAAGGACCACCAAAGAACCCACACTAAGACTGGTAGGAAAGGCAAAGATGCAGAAAGGGCTGCCCTTCTACTGGGAGTGAGCAGTGGATGGCCAGGAGGGACTTTCACAACAGGGAGGCTGTCCAGTGAGTTGTAGGTCCTTATCCCCAAAACCAGAATCCCAGCCTAGAGGCCTGGAGCCTGGAAAGGGCTTACAGACTACATTTGGCTGAGAAAAAAACCTAGACACTGTTTGAGAGAAGGAGGCAGGACTCTAAGACACAGGCTCTGTATTAAAGAAACTGCACAGAGAGCCTCACTCACAGCCACTTTCCTGGAATTCCAGGAGGACACCTTAACCCCTGAGGTGAGTCATTCCCCAAATTTAAAGTAAACATTTATCCTGGGAACAGCATCAACAGCAAAGGAAAGAAAGTGCCCCATCCACCTGAAGCTCCCCTTCCCTAGCTAAAACAAAGGTGCTTAGAGACAGGTGCCATGTTAGGGACACAAATAGGGAGGGCAGAGGTCTAAGCTACACCCCTCCCCTACTGCTGAGTGCTTGCCTGGGGTAGGCAGGCCAGAGGATGCAGGGCATTGTTGCAGAAGATTGAGTGAGCACGTGCAAGCTGAACCATGGAGTCAGAAACCACCACTGCCATTGCAGAAGTCCGGGCTCACACACAGTCCTGCTCACTGAGTGGCCCGCCCTTGGTGGAGATGAAGGCCCAAGCATCAGCAGAGGGGGAAAGCGTGGGTGTGCACCAACCTGCCAGTGCAAGCAGAAGTTGTACTGGCTTCAGGAGAAATCCAGGCCAGCATGCAAACCTGCTTGGGGTGTGGGCATGCCCTCAGTGGCAGCAAAAGCATGGGTGACCTTGGCAGTTATCTGAACAGGCACATGCGGACCTGCCGAGGCAGCTGCTTCTGAGGACTGATCCAACAGAGGCAGCCCCAGAAGTGGTCTGAGTGGGCATGCAAGGCCCCACCCACAGGGGTGAAGGCTGGGGCAGATGAGTCCATGAGCAAAAGTGTCAGCTGCACACACTGGCTCTTAGAGGCAATTGAGGCTGGGGTAACCACAGAAGCAGTTCGAACAGCAGTGGTGGCCTTGTAGACAGACCACACAGTGGGAGCACAGAGGCCACACCCACTGAACCCTGTGACTACACCCTAATGAGTGCTGAAAAAGAACAAAAAAACAAAATAAAATAAAATAAGTACATTAAATGTCTGGATAGAATGACATTTGAGGCTAAGAAGTAGGCCACATCTAATACCATACCTAATGACTGAATTACAGTACTGAGCCCAACAAATAGCCAGCAATAAGAGGAAACAGAAAGCGAATTTTAGGGGAACTTAAACTTTTAGAGGAACTTCTACCAGGCTAAGAGTAGATAAAAGCAAGCCTAGGAGTATAGCTGATATTTACAATGGCATCTGGACCCAGTAGAAGCAGCCACAAGATCTAGATAACCTGTAGCTCCCAAAAGGTGGATATGAACCAGTCATAGGCAGTGACCCCTACTAATCAACACCAGGCCCCAGCCAGGGAGGTACAGGGCAACACAGACAAAATGGAAAAACAGAGAAGTGCAATCCAAATGAATCAACAAGAGAAACCCCCAGAAAATAAACTCAGTGAGATGGAAGTAAGCAAACTACTGAATGCAGAGTTTAAAATAGTGATTATTAGAATGCTGAAAGATCTGAGAACAACAATGGATGGACACAGTGAGCACATACATAATGAGATAAGAAGCATCAAAAAGGACATTGAAATAATAAAGAACCAGTCAAAAATGACAAATACAATATCAGAAATAAAGACTACACTAGAAGCAATTAAAAGCAGACTGGATGAAGCAGAAGATCAAATCAGCAATTTATAAGACAAGAAAAACAAAAACACAAAAGCAGAGCAGCAAAAATGAAAGAGACTAAAAATTCTAAGGAAACACTTAAGAGAGCTCTGTGACAACCTATAGAGAAACAACATCTGCATCATAGGAGTTCCTGAAGAAAAGAAAGAACAAGGGATAGAGATCTTGTTCAATCAAATCATAGCTAAAAACTTTCCTAAATTAATGCAAGGAAAAATCACACAAGTTCAAGAAGCACAGATAATTCCATTTAAAAGAAACCCCCCAAAACCCACACTAAGACACATCATAATTAAATTACCAAAACTAAGAGATAAAGAGAAAATATTAACATCTGCTAGAGAAAGAAAAGGCTATCTCCTACAAAGGAACCCCATAAGGATGACATCCAACTTCTCAACAGAAACACTTGAGGCCAGAAGAAAATAGCAAGAAATATTTAAAGTAATGCAGAACAAGAGCCTACAACCAAGACTACTTTATCCAGCAAGTTCCTCATTTAAAATTGAAGAAGAAATAAAAATATTCCCAGACCAAAACAAACAAAAGAGAAAAAAAAGAAAAGAAAAAAAACATGCAAAAAATTATTACAACCAAACCAATGCTGCAGAAAATGTTAAGGGGCCTGTTGTAAACAGAACAAAGTGGGAAAAGAATATAGTAAAAGAGGAATATAGCTTTAAAGAATAATATGGCAATAAACAACTACATGTCATTAATAACCTTAAATGTAAATAAATCAAATAATTCAATAAAAAGACATACGGTACCTGCATGGATAGGAAAACAGGACCCATAAATATGCTGTCTACAAGAGACATACCTCAAAACAAACAAAAAAAACCCCATAAACTAAAAGTAAAAGGATGGAAAAAATATTTCATGCAAATGGAAATTTTAAAAAGCGGGGGTAGCAATACTTATATCAGACAAAATGCACTTTAAAATAAAGGGTGTAGTAAGAGATAATGAACGTCATTACATAATGATAAAGGGAGCTATCGAACAGTAAGATATAACTATTACAAATATCTATGCAGCTAATAAAGAGCACCTAAATATATAAACCAGACTTTAATGGATATAAAGGGTAAGATCAACAGCAATACTATAATATTAGAAGATTTCAATACCCCACTAACATCACTAAATAGATCTTCAAGAAAGAAAATTAACAAAGAAACAGGAGACTTAAAAGACACACTAGATCAACTTGATTTAATAGATATCTTTAGAACCTTTCACCCTAAAGCAGCAGAATATAAATTCTTTTCAAGTGCTCATGGTACATTCTCTAGGATAGACCACATGTTAGGGCACAAAAGTGGTCTCAACAAATTTAAAAGATTGAAATCATATCAAACATTTTCTTGCATCACAATTGCATCAAACTAGAAATCAATCACAACAGAAAAACTAAAAAATACTCAAACATATGGAAACTAAATAGCATGTTATTGAATAACAAATGAGTTTACAATGAGTTAAAAAATAAAAAAAAATTTTCTAGAACATATGATAATAAGCATACAGCAACTAAAAATTTATAAGACAAAGCAAAAGCAGTCCTGAGAAGGAAGTTCATAGCACTACAGGCATACCTTGAGAAGCTAAAAAAAAAGCTAAAATAAACAACTTTATTCTGCATGTAAAAGAACTAGAAAAAGAACAACATGTAAAGCCCAGAAGGAAAGGAAATAATAAAGATCAGAGTGGAAATAAATGACATAGTGCCAAAAGAAACAATACAGAGGATCAATGAAACCGAGAGCTGGTTCTTTGAAAGGATAAACAAGATTGATGAACCTTTAACCAGACTGACCAAGAGAAAAAAATAGAAGACTCAAATAAATAAAATTTAAAATGACAGTGGAGACAAAACAACTGACACAACAGAAATACAAAATATTGTAAGAAAATACAATAAAAAACTGCATGCCAAAAAGGTAAACAATCTAGGTAAAATTGACAATTTCTGTGAAACATATAATCTTTCAAACATCAATCTGGAAGAATCAGAAAACCTAAACAGAATGATTACAACATATGAGATCAAAACAGTTATCAAAAAACTCCCAACAAAGAAAAGCCCTTGGGCCAGATGGTTTTACTGGTGAATTCTACCAAATTTTAAAGAAGAATTAACTCCTGTTCATATAAAGCTATTTCAAAAATTAAAGAAGATGAAAAACTTCAAGCTCTTTTTATGAAGTGAGCATAATTCTAATTCCAAAACCAGGCAAAGACAATTCAAAGAAAAATATTATAGGCCAATATCACTGATAAATTTAGAAGCTAAAACCTCAGCAAAATATTAGCAAACCAGATCCAGCAATACATAAAAAAGTCATACATCATGATCACATGGGATTTATTCTGGGGGAGGCAAGGATGATACAGTATTCATAAATCAATCAGTGTGATTCATCACATAAAAGAAAGGAGAAAAACTACATGATAATTTCAACTGATGCAGAAAAATCATTTGATAAAATGCAGCACCCATTATGATCAAAACTCTCAGCAAAGTGAGAATACAGGGAACATACTTCAACGTGATAAAGGCCATCTATGACAAAACCACAGCGAACATCATACTCAATGGGCAAAAATTAAAAGCAATGCATTAAGCTCAGGAACAAGGCAGGGCTACCCCCTTTTAACACTCTAATTTAACATATTATTGGAAGTCCTAGCTACAGCAATCAGACAAGAAAAAGAAATAAAAGGCATTTAAATTGGAAAAGAAGTAAAACTATAATTATTTGCAGATGATATAATACTGTATAGAGAAAACCCTAAAATCTCAGTCAAAAACTACTGGACCTGATAAATGAATTCAGCAAGGTGGTGGGGTATAAAATTAATACTCAGAAGTCTGAGGCATTTTTATACACCAACAATGAACTGTCAGAAAAATAAATTAAGGAAACAATCTCCTTCACTATTGCAACAACAACAACAACAACAAAAAAGTACCTAAGAGTAAATTTAACCAAGGAGGTTAAAGACTTGTACTCAGAAAATTATGAAACATTGATAAAAGAAGTCAAGGAAGATACAAACAAGTGGAAGCATATACCATGTTTATGGTTAAAAAAATAAACATCATTAAAATGTTTATATTACCCAAATCAATTTATACATTTAATGCAATACCAATTAAAATACCAATGACATGCTTCAAACATATAGAACACATATTCCAAATATTTATATGGAACCAAAAAAAACAAACAAACCATGAATAGCCTCAGCAATATTGAAAAAGAAGAATAAAGTGGGAGGTATCACACTTCCTTATATCAAGTTATACTGCAAGGCCATTGTACTCAAAACAATGTGGTACTGGCATAAGAACAGGCATAAAGATCAATGAAATAGAACAGAGAACCCAGAAAAAAGTTCACACCTTTATGGACAGTTGATATTTGACAAGAAAGGTAAGAGCATACGTGGAGTAAAGACAGTCTGTTTAAAAAATGGTGTTGGAAAAATTGGACAGCTGCCTGCAAAAAAGTGAAACTAGACCACCAACTTACACCAGTCACAAAAATAAACTCAAAATCAATAAAAAACTTAATTGTAAGTCGTGAATCCATAAGCATCTTAGAAGAAAACATAGGCAGTAAACCAACCGACATCCCTCACAGCAATGTATTTGTTGATTTATTTCCATGGGCAAGTAAAATTAAAGATAAGATAAACAAGTGGGTTTTTATGAAACTAAAAACCTTTTGTACACCTAAACAAAATATAAACAGAATAAAAAGACAAACCACACTATGGGAGAACATACTCGACAATGCATCTGATAAGGGGTTAATAACTAAAATTTATAAAGAACTTGTAAAACTCAACACCAGGAAGACAAGCATTCCAATCCAAAAAATGGACAAAAGAAATGAATAGACACTTCTCCAAAGAGCACATACAGATAAGCAATAGATAGATAAAATAATGTTCAACATCACTAATCATTAGAGAAATTCAAATTAAAACCACAATGAGATACCACCTTGCACCAGTCAGAATGGTGCTCATTAACAAAACCACACAGGATAGATGCTGATGAGGATGTGAAAAAAGGGGAATCATCCTGCACTGCTGGTGGAAATGCGGACTGGTGCAGCCATTGTAAAAAACAGTATGGAGATTCCTCAAAAAATTAAAAATTGGGATGACGTCAGAGTGATGGTGCGGTAGGAAGCGATACCAAAAATCTCCCCATAAACTCAATAAATTCTTCAACCAGAAGCAGAAAAACCTATCCTTGGAGTCTTCAGATGCTTCACAACACACCCGAAGGTAGGATCGAGTGAAAGATTGGCTAGATATATGGTCAAACCCCAGGGGAAATAAGGAGTAAGAAATGCTCCGCCTTCCTCTCTAATCCAAACAGGATGGCTTTCACTGAGAACTGAGAATATAGAAACTAAGGCGGGCATAGAAAGTGAATAGATCCAGGCCGCGGTACAAACAGCCCAAACAGGCTGTGGCATAGAGATCCAAGCCGCGAAAAAACCTGGGCAATTCAAGCTAACACGCGCACCAAACCCTACAAAGAAAGACAAGTGGGGCAGCCATTTCCCACATCTCCTGGTTGGTGCGCGCGTGGATACTGGGCAAGAGATTCCTACGAACACTTCAGGGGTGGGCGCAGCCCGTGCTAACCCACAGAGAAGCAGAGTCAGAGGCCTCTGTGTTGGCAAAAAGCAGCATCTCCTAGGAGCCCCAGGGCCATGAGGGGACAGGGCACGGGGAGGGAGCTGGAGTCAACTCCAACAGCGGAACTTTTCTGTGTGGGAGGAGGGCTTTCTCGGAGCGAGAGGCGTCCCGCCTGAGCCTCATATTCTGGTCAGCGTGCACGCACGGAGAGTGGGCAGGAGATTCCTCCAAACTCCTCAGGGGTGGGCGCCCGTGTTTTCCCACAGAGGAGCAGAGTCAGAGGCCTGTGAGCCGGCCAGGAGCTGAAGCCCCAGCGCCCTGGGAAAGCTGCATGGGGACAGAGCGAAAGCCAATTCCAACCCAGTAACTTTTCCGTGTGGGCAGAGGGCTTTCTTGGAGTGAGAGGCATCCTGCCTGAGCCTGATATTCTGGCCAGCGCGCACGCACGGAGAGTGGGCAGGAGATTCCTCCAAAGTCCTCAGGAGTGGGCGCCCGTGTTTTCCCACAGAGGAGCAGAGTCAGAGGTCTGTGAGCGGGCCAGGAGTGGAATCTCAGGCAGCCCTAGCCCCCTGAGAAAGCTGCACAGGGATAGAGCAAAAGCCAATTCCAACGCTCGATCTTTTCCGTGTGGGTAGGGATTTCACTCGAAGAGTGACCTGGCTGGTCTGACATCCTGGTGGGTGCGCACGGAGAGTGGGCAAGAGATTCCTCCGAATACCTCAGGAGTGGACACCCGTGTTATCCCACAGAGGGGCAGAGCCAGAGGTCTTTGAGTGGGAGGAAGCCCCGCCTGATTATGCTAGCAGCTCTGACTGACTGAGCCTTACTCAGAGCCCTGTGCTGAGTGGGAATAGAGTGGGGAGTTGACAGCTCTTTGAGACTCTTACTATCCAGGCAGAGGCAGCAGCAACCACATAGCTGGATTATCAGGCTTCTACTTGTGGAAGGAAAGAATAGGAGAAAGGCTTCAGGAACACTCTCACAGTGAGAGATCCTCTCACTGTTGGAGGCTATAAACACTAATGAGCCTCGACTGCCAACGAGACTGAAGCCCAATACATGACATCGCCATAGAGAATTATCAACTGCAAACCTCTTCCAGAGCGTGCCACAGGGGCAGAACCCGGGGTACAAAGTCACCGACACAAAAGACAGAAAAGAAAAAGCAAGACGACAATCTCTAAAATCAAGAATAATCTGCAGACTTTATAACCTATCCCATTTTATTATATTTGTTTGTCTGTGTCTCTTTTCTTCATTCTTAATTTTTTTTTCTATTCCAATTTGGTCATTTAATTCTCTCTCAGTCTTACTCTCGCCTCTCTTTGAACTACACTACCCATAAGTGTTACATCTCCCATTATCTTTTCTTTCCTCCTCCTTTCTCTCTATGAGGGTTGCACTCCAAAACCCCTAACTCTCTCTTTCTCTCTCCTCCTTTTTCTTTTTTCATCTTTAAGTTGTTCGATCTTTTCTCTCTCTCTCTCTCTCTCTTTTCTCCCTCTATATTAGTCTCTTCCTCTCTCCTTTACGTCTCCTCTCATTCAAACCTCAATAACGAACAAATTATCTTATCTGGGACTCAAACTTAAGTTTGTGGCATTTTGGAGGGTTTTTACTTCACCTTTTTAACAGATTAGCAGTGCTCCCATCCCTGGCTCTCCATTTTATCTAGTTCTTCTTCCATTAAATACAATAGTAATTTTTTTAATTTTCCACCCCTTTTTCCTGTTTCCCTCCTATTCCTCTCATCATAACTCTGAGTCAGCCAACACCTAAAAGCAAATCATTTTATTCTTGACCCAAATTTTTTCCTAATTTGCTTTTTGTGGGTCTATACTGCTCCCCCCCTTTTTTATATATAAATATTTTTTCTTTTCTTTTTTTTTCTTTTTCTTCTTTTTCCTTTACCCCTTTATCACTTGTCCCCAATTCAAGCCCTCCACTACAGGTATTGTTTGTTCTATTTAGTACAATATAATTCACAGTTCATCACAAGATTTTCTCAAGAAAGAGGGGATAGGAGAGGAGAGGAAAAAATGAGGGGAAGGAATTATTCCCTTTTTTTCTCAAATTTTATCTTATTTTATTTTTCTTTATTTAATGATTAAAAAAACACAATTTTTTATTTTTATTTTTTTATCTTTTTATTCCTTATAAAATCTTATTAATACTATCAAAAAAACCACCCTCAGATGCCATTAAAGAAGAGAAAATCGAATATCATGGATACAAAAGAAAGAGAGGTAACACAGAGAGATGAGGAAAAATCTATGGAGAAATAATTTAAGATATTGGAAACCTTGGAGTTAAACGACAGAGAATTTAAAATACAAATCCTAAAAATACTCAGAGATATACAAGAAAACACAGAAAGGCAATTTAGGGAGCTCAGAAAACAACTCGATGAACAAAAAGAGTATATCTCCAAGGAAATTGAAACTATAAAAACAAATCAAACAGAGATGAATAACTCAATTAATGAGCTGAAAAATGAGGTAACAAGCTTAGCTAATAGAACAGGCCAGATAGAAGAGAGGATTAGCAAAATAGAAGACAAGCAACTTGAGGCTCAACAAAGAGAAGAAGAAAAAGATTCAAAAATTTAAAAAAATGAGATAGCCCTACAGGAATTATCTGACTCCATCAAAAAGAATAACATAAAAATAATAGGTATATCAGAGGGAGAAGAGAGAGAAAATGGAATGGAGAACATACTCAAACAAATAATAGATGAGAACTTCCCAAGCTTGTGGAAAGAACTAAAACCTCAAATTCTGGAAGCAAACAGAACTCCAAGTTTTCTTAACCCCAACAAACCTACTTCAAGGCACATCATAATAAAATTGGCACAAACCAACTGCAAAGAAAAAATTCTCAAGGCAGCCAGGTAAAAGAAGAATACAACATATAAAGGAAGGCCCATTAGATTATCATCAGATTTCTCAAAAGAATCTCTACAAGCTAGAAGAGAGTGGACTCCAATATTTAAAGTCTTGAAAGAGAGAAACTTTCAGCCATGAATACTATACCCATCAAAGCAATCCTTCAAATATGAAGGAGAAATAAAAACATTCACAGATACAGAAAAGATGAGAAAATTTATCACCAGAAAACCCCCACTCCAGGAAATACTAAAGGGGGTTCTTCAATCAGATACAAGGAATAAAAAAAACAACAACAACAAAGCCACAAGTAAAAGCTCCAAGAAGAACATAACAAAACCAACTTTAAACTGTGACAACAATAAGAAAGGGGGGGAGAGGATGGAGATTAACAGTAGCAAAGGGCGATGGAGGGCAAAAGTACTCACAAAATAATGCACTACAATGAACAGTGTAGGAACACTTTTCATTACTTAATGGTAACCACCATTGAAAAAACCACCACAGAAGCACATGATTTAAAAAAGATAGCAACAGAGGAAAGATGTATGGAACACAACCAAATAAAAACAAAAGATAGAAAAACGAAAGAGAAGAATCAAGCAAGACACAAAACTAACAGAAAGCAATCTATAAAATGGCAATGAGGAACTCACAAGTGTCAATAATTACACTAAATGTAAACGGATTAAACTCACCAATAAAAAGGCATAGAGTAGCCGAATGGATCAAAAAAGAAAATCCAACTGTATGCTGCCTACAAGAAACTCATCTAAGTAACAAGGAAAAAAACAAATTCAAAGTGAAAGGCTGGAAAACAATGCTCCAAGCAAATAACATCCAAAAAAAAAGCAGGCGTAGCAATACTCATATCTGATGATGCTGACTACAAGAAAGCAAAAGTACTCAGAGACAAAAAATGGCCATTTCATAATGGCTAAGGGGACACTGAATCAAGAAGACATAACAATTCTTAATATATATGCACCAAACCAAGGAGCACCAAAATATATAGGACAGCTACTTATTGACCTTAAAATAAAAACTGACAAAAATACAGTCATACTTGGAGACCTCAATACACCGCTGACGGCTCTAGATCGGTCATCCAAACAGAGAATCAACAAAGACATAGCGGCTTTAAACAAAACACTAGAACACCTGGATATGATAGACATCTACAGGACATTTCATCCCAAAGTGACGGAGTATACATTTTTCTACAGTGTACATGGATCATTCTTAAGAATTGGCCATATGTTGGGCCACAAAAACAACATCAGCAAATTCAGAAAAATTGAAGTTTTACCAAGCATATTTTCTGATCATAAAGCCTTGAAACTAGAATTCAACAGCAAAAAAGAGGGAAAAAATCCCACAAAAATGTGGAAACTAAACAACATACTTTTAAAGAATGAATGGGTCAAAGAAGAAATAAGTGCAGAGATCAAAAGATATATACAGACAAATGAAAATGATAATACGACATATCAGAATCTATGGGATGCAGCAAAAGCAGTGATAAGAGGGAAGTTCATATCACTTCAGGCCTATATGAACAAACAAGAGAGAGCCCAAGTGAACCAATTAACTTCACACCTTAAGGAACTAGAAAATGAAGAACAAAGACAACCCAAAACCAACCGAAGAAAGGAGATAATAAAAATCAGAGCAGAAATAAATGAGAGAACAGAAAAACTATAGAAAAAACTAATAGAACAAGGAGCTGGTTCTTTGAAAAAATCAACAAAATTGACAAACCCTTGGCAAGACTTACCAACGAAAAAAGAGAAAGAACTCATATAAAGAAAATCCAAAATGAAAGAGGAGAAATCACCATGGACATCGTAGATATACAAAGAATTATTGTAGAATACTATGAAAAACTGTATGCCACTAAATTCAACAACCTAGAAGAAATGGATAAATTCCTAGAACAATACAGCCTTCTTAGACTGAGTCAAGAAGAAGCAGAAAGCCTAAACAGACCTATTAGTAGAGAAGAAATAGAAAAATCCTTTAAATCCTCCCCAAAAATAAAAGTCCAGGCCCAGACGGCTATACCAGTGAATTTTATCAAACATTCAAAGAAGACTTGGTTCCTATTCTACAGAAAGTCTTCCAAAAAATTGAAGAAGAAGCAACACTTCCAAACACATTTTATGAGGCCAACATAACCCTTATACCAAAATCAGGCAAGGATGGCAAAAAAAAAGAAAACTACAGACCAGTATCTCTAATGAATACAGATGCTAAAATACTAAACAAAATACTAGCAAATCGAATACAACAACATATTAAAAAAATCATACATCATGATCAAGTGGGATTCATCCCAGAATCTCAAGGATGGTTCACCATATGTAAAACAGTTAACATAATACACCATATCAACAAAACAAAGAACAAGAACCACATGATATTATCAATAGATGCAGAAAAGGCTTTTGATAAAATACAACACAATTTTATGTTTAAGACTCTCAACAAAATGGGTATAGAAGGAAAATATCTCAACATGATAAAGGCCATATATGATAAACCATCAGCTAACATCATACTAAATGGCACAAAACTGAAGGCTTTCCCCCTTAAATCAGAAACAAGACAGGGTTGTCCACTCTCTCCACTCTTATTTAATGTGGTATTGGAGGTTCTTGCCACAGCAATCCGACAAGACAAAGAAATAAAAGGCATCCATATCGGAAAAGAAGAAGTAAAAGTATCACTTTTTGCAGATGATATGATCCTATACATCGAAAACCCCAAAGAATCCACAAAAAGACTTCTAGAAACAATAAGCCAATACAGTAAGGTCACAGGATACAAAATTAACATACAGAAGTAAATCAATAGCCTTTCTATATGCCAACAATGAAACATGTGAGAATGAACTCAAAAGAATAATCTCCTTCATGATTGCAACAACAACAACAAAAAATACCTAGGAATAAACATAACAAAAAATGTAAAGGACTTATACAATGAAAACTATAAACCATTGTTAAGGGAAATCGAAAAAGACATTATGAGATGGAAGAATATTTTTTGTTCTTGGTTAGGTAGAATAAATATAATCAAGATGGCCATATTACCCAAAGCTATATATAAATTTAGTGCAATTCCCATCAAACTTCCAATGACATTTTTAAAGAAATGGAGCAAAAAATAATCAGATTTATATGGAAATATAAAAAGCCCCGAATAGCCAAAGCAATCATAAAGAAAAGGAATGAAGCTGGGGGCATTACAATACCTGACTTCAAACTCTATTATAGGGCCACGACAATCAAAACAGCATTGTATTGGCAGAAAAATAGACACTCAGACCAATGGAACAGAATAGAAAGCCCAGAAATAAAACCACATATATATAGTCAAACAATTTTTGATAAAGGAGCCAACAACACACAATGGAGAAAAGAAAGCCTCTTCAACAAATGATGCTGGGAAAACTGGAAAGCCACATGCAAAAGAATGAAGCTGGACTACAGTTTGTCCCCCTGTACTAAAATTAAATCAAAGTGGATCAAAGATCTAAACATAAGACCTGAAACAATAAAGTACATAGAAGAAGACATAGGTACTAAACTCATGGACCTGGGCTTTAAAGAGCATTTTATGAATTTGACTCCACAGGCAAGAGAAGTGAAAGCAAAAATTAATGAATGGGACTACATCAGACTAAGAAGTTTTTGCTCAGCAAGAGAAACTGATAACAAGATAAACAGACAGCCAACTAATTGGGAAATGATATTTTTAAACACCTGCTCAGATAAGGGCCTAATATCCAAAATATACAAAGAACTCATAAAACTCAACAACAAACAAACAAACAATCCAATAAAAAAATGGGAAGAGGATATGAACAGACACTTCTCCCAGGAAGAAATACAAATGGCCAACAGATGTATGAAAAGATGCTCATCTTCTTTAGTTATTAGAGAAATGCAAATCAAAACTGCAATGAGATACCACCTCACACCTGTTAGACTAGCTATTATTAACAAGACAGGTAATAGCAAATGTTGGAGAGGTTGTGGAGAAAAAGGAACCCTCATCCACTGTTGGTGGGAATGTAAAGTAGTACAACCATTGTGGAAGAAAGTATGGTGGTTCCTCAAAAAACTGAAAATAAAACTACCTTATGACCCAGCAATCCCTCTACTGGGTATATACCCCCAAAACTCAGAAACTTTGACTTGTAAAGACACATGCAGCCCCATGTTCATTGCAGCATTGTTCACAGTGGCCAGGACATGGAAACAACCAAAAAGCCCATCAATAGATGACTGGATAAAGAAGATGTGGCACATATACACTATGGAATACTACTCAGCCATAAGAAATGATGACATCGGATCATTTATAGCAAAATGGTGGGATCTTGACAACATTATATGGAGTGAAATAAGTAAATCAGAAAAAAAACCAGGAACTGCATTTTTCCATACGTAGATGGGACTTAAAATGAGACCAAGAGACATTTATAAGAGTGTGGTGGTTACGCAAGGAGGGGGGAGAGGGAGAGGGAAGGGGGAGGGGGAGGGGCACAAAGAGAACTAGATAGAGGGTGACAGGACAATCTGACTTTGGGTGATGGGTATGCAACATAATTGAACTTTAAGATAACCTGGACATATTATCTTTGAATATATGTATCTTGATTTACTGATGTCACCCCATTAAAAATAAATACAATAAAAAAATAAATAAAAGATCTAAACATAAGACCTGAAACAATAAAGTACATAGAAGAAGACATAGGTACCAAACTCATGGACCTGGGCTTTAAAGAGCATTTTATGAATTTGACTCCACAGGCAAGAGAAGTGAAAGCAAAAATTAATGAATGGGACTACATCAGACTAAGAAGTTTTTGCTCAGCAAGAGAAATTGATAACAAGATAAACAGACAGCCAACTAATTGGGAAATGATATTTTTAAACACCTGCTCAGATAAGGGCCTAATATCCAAAATATACAAAGAACTCATAAAACTCAACAACAAACAAACAAACAATCCAATAAAAAAATGGGAAGAGGATATGAACAGACACTTCTCTCAGGAAGAAATACAAATGGCCAACAGATATATGAAAAGATGCTCATCTTCTTTAGTTATTAGAGAAATGCAAATCAAAACTGCAATGAGATACCACCTCACACCTGTTAGACTAGCTATTATTAACAAGACAGGTAATAGCAAATGTTGGAGAGGTTGTGGAGAAAAAGGAACCCTCATCCACTGTTGGTGGGAATGTAAAGTAGTACAACCATTATGGAAGAAATATGGTGGTTCCTCAAAAAACTGAAAATAGAACTACCTTATGACCCAGCAATCCCTCTACTGGGTATATACCCCCAAAACTCAGAAACATTGACTCGTAAAGACACATGCAGCCCCATGTTCATTGCAGCATTGTTCACAGTGGCCAGGACATGGAAACAACCAAAAAGCCCGTCAGTAGATGACCGGATAAAGAAAATGTGGCACATATACACTATGGAATACTACTCAGCCATAAGAAATGATGACATCGAATCATTTATAGCAAAATGGTGGGGTCTTGACAACATTATATGGAGTGAAATAAGTAAATCAGAAAAAACCAGGAACTGCATTATTCCATATGTAGATGGGACATAAAAGTGAGACCAAGAGACATTGATAAGAGTGTGGTGGTTACAGGGGGAGGAGGGAGAGGGAGAGTAAAGGGGGAGGGGGAGGGGTACAAAGAGAACTAGATAGAGGGTGACAGGACAATCTGACTTTGGGTGATGGGTATGCAACATAATTGAACGATAAGATAACCTGGACATGTTATCTTTGAATATATGTATCTTGATTTACTGATGTCACCCCATTAAAAATAAAAAATAAAATTAAAAAAAATTAAAAATTTCACTACCTTTTGAACTTGCCATCCCACTTTTAGGAATATATCCCAAGGACACCATTATCACTGATTCAAAAAAAAAAAGCAATGCATCACCATGTTTATGGCAGCATTGTTCACAGTAGCAAAGATCTGGAAACAGCCCAGGTGTCTGTCATTGAACGAGTGTATTTAAAGACTGTGTTACATATATACAATGGAATTCTGTGGGGCCATGATTAAGAAGGAAATGTTACCTTTTGCAACATGGATGGACTGAGAAACTATTATGTTAAGTGAAATAAGCCAGGGAAATAAAAAAAAATTCATATGACCTCACTCATTTGATGAATCTAAGGAATAATATGAAATGAGGAACAGAAATAAACCTGAAGGGAATATGGGGGGGGGATGCATTTTGGGAAACACTAGAATCTATGTAAACACAATAAATTAAATAAAATAAAACTTAGTGATCTGTTAGATTTAGAAGGTGAACAGAAAAAAAAAAATTAAGTGTTGGGATAAGCATAGCAAAGAAGCAGATATCTGAAGAAAAACCTGAAGTAACATGGCTGGAGTTAAGTGTGAAGAAAATCAGAAGAGTATGATATCATGGAATCTAAAGGATATTAAATGATACTAAAATGGGATTTAAAAGCTGTTAGTGGATTCAAAATCAAGTAAATTACTGATAACCTCGGTACACTGTCAGAACAGTTTTAGTGTACACCTAAGAGTAGATGAGTTTTTCTATTACCAGCAATATGGAAAAATGAGCAACCTGAAAAACTACCTATTACAAAACACAAAGAAATGCATGGCAAATACAACAAAAATTCTTGAAATATATAGCTAAAACCGTGTGGTATTTTATACAGTTGAAATCGTTTTAAAATTTTAGAGCAGTTGTAACTGCAGTACAGATAGTTTCTGTATGCCCTTCATCCAGAGCACCCTAATGTTGATGTATCACATAAACATAGTTCAATTATAAAATCTAAGAGATCAAAACTCATACAATATATTTAAACTATAGACTGTATTCAGATTCTGTCATTTTTTTTTTTTACTAAGGTCCTTTTCCTGTTCCAGGACCCAATCTATGATAGTATATTGCATTTATTTGTCAAGTCTCCTTAGTTTCCTCTAATTCATCATAATTCCGTTTTCCTAACCTTTTACAACATTGACAGTTTTGAAGAGAACTAGATATAAATGTAATAAAATGTCCCTAAATTTAATTTTATCTGATGTTTTCTCATGAATAAATTAAAGCTATGCTTATTTTTGAAAAAAATGTATAAATGTGACATTTATAACGTTATATCCTTCTCAATTTCTCACAAGGAGACAGACAAGATCCTTATGTTTCAGGAGCCTGACATTCTCAGTCTTCTTATTCTTCTTCCAGCTACAGTTCTGGCTCCAGTACTCATCCTTGTCCTCCCCCAGAATACATTTTTAAAAACATGTTCCCTTCAAACAATTACAATGGATTTTCACCAGTATCCTTAATGCAAAGATATTATTTTTCTTTTTCCTACAGATGAAAGATTTTGTTTAATTGGGACAATTAGTGACAGGGTCTTGGTGGACTTCCCTGTCTTCTCACCATGTCTACTATTTTCCTTTTGGTTTGTGCCATGAGAGCAACCTTTCAAAGACTATTTCTAATCTTTTCTGTGAGGAGAATTTAAGGTATATGCAGAAAAATTCTTTAAGGTATTGCAGAATTCCATATTTTTTTGTTTTTCAGGGGATTCAGTTTTATTAGTGTATACACAGTCTCCACCAATTTGAGGATTAATCGAAGTGGATTCTATTTAATCTAGTTATCACATTTCCAAGTAGGCCAGTGTGCATATCTTTTCCTCAGATTTTGAAACATATGGATGCCCTGCAACCTCCAATCTTTCATGAGTTCATGAAAAACTGAATTGAGTTGTTTTTAGCTTTTTTAAATTGCAGAGTGAAAATGGCACTCTTTCCAGCTCTTTGCATCTGAAAGTAGAAATTCAAAACAATCAAATAATTTTTATTTAGTCAAAATATTTTTTTTCTTTTAAATATTTTAAAATAATTATGTTTGATTCATGAACTTATTAGTTTGTCATGGTTTTAATATATCTTATTATGATAGAGTTTTTCAAACAAGTATACACCTCCAACATTTAACTTGTCAATTTGAAAAACATGATTTATATTTAGATAAAATTTTTTAAATAAAACTCAAACCCTGCATTCCAGAATATGCTAAATACTGCATATTTGTCCTAAGCAGTGTTCTAAATATTTATGTAAATGTAATGCAAAATGTGTGTTTTTGGAATTTACATATATAAACATTTTTTTGTTTTCTTTTAAATAGCAACTGAAGTATATTGAGGCATAGACAAAATTTAAATGGTTGCTTCTAGATTTGATGTTATTCCTCAATGTTTAGGTTGCTCTGTTCAATAAAGATATATTTTCTTATGCATATTTTTTAGTTTTATAAGTATTTTTTGAAGTTAGTACTCAACTGGGTGAAGATTAATGGTGGTGTGAGAGATACTCTTGATCTCCCATGCCTTGAAATGTCAACAAATTGAACAACTATAACATAGCAAAGTAACCTCAGTTTGGCTCCCACACACACCTGCAAGACCTGCAAGACCCATGCATCAAATGGACTAAAGATGAGAAAGGTTGAAAAGGGGGACAGGAAATAAAACACACTCATGTTCTGCTCCACAAAGAAGCCTAGAGTGACTGGGTTTTTCTCTTTCTGCCAGGACTTCAAAGAGTAGAGAAGCCCAGTGTAGCTTGGATTTGTTTTTCTCTAAGCCAGAGATCTGGAGAAGAGAGAAACTTGAAGTGACTGAGTTTTTCTTGCCAAGGCACTGTTGATAGAAAAGGCTCGGGGTGACTGGGCTTCCTTCTGCCATAAGAAACAGAGATACTGTTTCTTATGAAGAGGGAGAGATGCTGAACCAAAGTGGCAGCAGAATAAGGGGTCATTTCCAGTGTTCCAGCAGTCAGCTCACAGAATGCACTCAACAGAGACAGAAAATATCAAAGTGCAGCTCCTCACCTCCCAGATCCCTCTTCCCTTAACTTGCAGGTACTGAGAGTAGCGAGAGACAAATCCCACAGCTAACTCTCTCCTGAAGAACAGAGAGAGCACACAACTGGTCCCCTGGTTTTCTGAGAAGTGAGACAAAGAATTCAGAAGCCTAAGGCCATCATTTCAAAAGCTAGAAAGCTGTAGAGCCTTCACAACATGCTCCATCCAAAATGCAACTGCAGCCCCACTTATATAATTGTGACATCTCAGGGCAGGTCAACCTAGAAATTTCACAGAGCTAAAACTTGTAATGCAGTGAGACATCTTAAAAGAAAACAATTACCTTGCAATACTAAATATGTTTTTTTTTACTTTTTTCTCTATCTCCTTTATAGTTTTTTCTTTTTCTTTTTTTTTCTCTCTATTGAAATTAATTTTTTAAAATTTTATATATTTTTTCTCTGTGGATGTGTTGCATATTTTTGCTATTTTTAGAATTTTATTCTTTCTTTTGGTAGTTTTTATTTTGTAATTGTCACAATTCTTTAGAAATATTTTCACTATATTTTTTAATTTTTAATTTTTAGTTGTTATTTGTTAGAGTTTTTAACAATACCACTCTCAAATGTTATCAAGTAAAAAGAAATTGAATACCATGACTAGACAAAGCAGAGAGATATTTCAGAAAAATGACATCAGTTAAGGAAAAAAATCACAATCACAAAGAAACATTAGAGAAAGATAATAGAAAATTCAAAATTGAAGTTCTGAAAATAGTGAGATGCAAGAAAACACAAATAAACAACATATTGAGTTAAAAAAGATAAAATCGTACCAATAAAACTGAAAGTTTAGAAACATAGATGAAGAACTCAGTGCATGAAATGAAAAATAAGAAAACAAATTTACTTAAAATGTCAGATAGAGAAAAGATTCAGTGACATCAAAGACAGGCAACTAGAGATACTACAAAGAAAAGACAAGAGAGACTAATAATTAAAAAAATATATAGGTCTCTACAAGAATTGTCTGACTCCAACACAAAGAACAATATAAGAATAATGGGTGTTTCAAAAGAAGAAGAGAGGGAAAAGGAAATGGAGAGCCTATGAGACAAATAATTCGTAAGAATTTCCCAAACCTATAGAAAGAGTTAAAGCCTTAAATCCAAAAAGTAAAAGAATGCCAACTCACCTCAATTTAAACAGACCTACTTCAAGGCACATTGTAATAAAATTGTCAAAAATAAGTGACAAAAAAAGAATCCTCAAAACAGCTAAGAAAAAGAAACATAAAATATAAAGGAAGGCACATTAGGTTATCATCAGACTTCTCAGGAGAAACTTTACAAGCAAAGAGGAAGCAGGACTCAAACATTCAAACTACTCAAAGAGGGAAATCATCAGGCAAGAATTCTATAACCATCAAAGCTATCCCTAAAATATTAAAAAATAAAAACTTTTTCACATATATAGAAGCTGAGGGAATTTATCACCAAAAAACCTTACTGCTGGAAATATTCAAGGGGATTATTTGATCAGATACAAAAAAACAAAACAAATCAAAACTACAAGTAAAAGTTACAACAGAGACAAGAATAATCTGAGAGAACAATAACATAAAATGGAAAAGGATAAATATCTACAGTAGCAAAATAAGATGATATACACTTGCACTAATAAGACAAAAGACAGCCCTGGCTATTTGGGTCAGCATTAAAACATTGCCCTAAAATGTGGAAGTTCTGGGTTTGTTTTCTAGTTAGGGCACAAAGGAAAGATCATCATCAGCTTCTCCACCTTTCCCCCTCCCCCTTCACTCTCTCTCCCTTTCCTTCAGTCTTCACTGGAATGGTTTTAACAAAGTTGGCCCTGGGCACTGAGGATGTCTCCAAGGCCTTGCATCAGGCACTAAAATAGCTTGGTAGCCAAGGAGTAGATCAGCAGTCCCAAATGAGTAGAACATGGCCCCATAGGGGGCTTAATGGCTGTGTCTTGGTCAGGGTGCATGGGGATGTCTGTCTCCCCACTGCCCTGACTCTTATTTAATAATAATAGAAAGACTCCTATATATATAAAAATTTTCTTTTAATAACATAAAGTTAATCATCTGCAAAAAAGCCACTACTGAAACACAGACCTTAAAACTAAATAGAAAAAAAAGAATAGAATACCACCAAACAAAAACAGCAGACAGAAACATGTAAGAAAAAAACAAAAGGAGACAAAAATCTAGCAGAAAAAATATATAAAAAAATTAGAAACACATTAAATGACTATAGGAAATATTTCATTTTTAATAATTATCCTAAATGTAAATTGACTTAACTCAACAATAAAGAGGCACAGAGTAGCATATTGGATCAAAAAGTAAAATCCAACTGTATATTGCCTTCAAGAGACACATCTATCCTTAAGGAAAAATCTAGACTCAAAGTGAAAGGTAGGAAACTGATACTCCAAGCAAATAATAACTGAATAAAAGTAGTGGTAGCCATACTCATATCTGACAATGCTGACTTCAAGAAAACAAAGGTAATTAGAGACAAAAATAGATAATTTATAATGATAAATGGAATATTGTCTAAAGAAGACATAACACTCCTTAAAATATATGCATCAACCTAGAAAGCAGAAAAATATATAAAACATCAACTAACTGATCTAAAAATAAAGACAGACAAAAACAAAATCATACTTGGAGTTCTCAACACATTATTAATAGTTTAGATAAATTATCAAATCAGAAATCAATAAAGAAATATTGGCCTTAAGAAACAAACTAGAAAGTAATCAATGAACAAGTAAGGTGCTACAAGAAAAAACTGATGCTTCTCATCTCTCTCCCTTTTTTTCTGTCTGTCCCTGTCTTTCCCTCTCTCTCTCTCTCTCTCTGTCTCTCTCACTAAGAAAAAAATACTAGACCAAATGGACATAATAAATATTTATGGGATATTTCATCCATGAACATCAGATTAAAAATTATTTTCCAATGTGCATGATACATTCTCAAGTATAGACCATATATTGGTCCAAAAAATTATGAACTCAAAAAGATTGAAATTATACCAAGCATATTTTCTGTCCATAATGATTCAAAATTAAAATTAAACTACTAAAAGGAAGTAATGAAACCCACAGAAAAGTGGCAATAAAACATCATACTTCTAAAAATGACTGGGTTAATAAAGAAGTAAAAGCAGAAATCAAATATATAGAGAGACAAACAAAAATGACAAGACATATCAAAATTTCTGAGATGCAACAAAAACTAATAAAAGAGAAGTATATATCATTGCAGGCTTATATCAAGAAAAAAGAAAGATCCCAAGTAAACAACATAACATCACATCTTAAGAAACTAGAAAAAGAGAGCAAAGGCAACAAAAAGTCAGCAGAAGAAATAATAAAAATTAAAGCAGAACTCAATGAAGTAGAGAAAAAAACTATAAAAAATTAGTACAACAAAGATCTGGTTCATAAAAAAGAAATAAAATTACAAAGACCTGGCTAGACTCATTCTATCCTTTTTCACTAAGGAAAGAAAAAAAAAGACTCATCTAAACAAATTTCAAAATGAAAGAAGAAAAATTACTGCAGACAACATAGATACACAAAGGATCATAATAGAAATTATGAAAGATTATATTTTACAAAATTCAGCAATCCAGAAGAAATAGATAAATTCTTAGAACTATACAATCTTCCTAGACAGAGTAACAAAAAACTGAAAATCTTAAACAGCCCCATAAGCAACTGTGAAAACTTTTCCAAAAATTAAAGTCCAGGAGCAGATGTCTACACTAATGAATTCTACAAAACATTCCAAAAAAGTTTTGGTACCTAGCCTGACCAGGGAATGGCACAGTAAATAGAGCATTGAAATGGGATTCAGAGGACCCAAGTTTAAAACCCCGATGTTACTGGGTTGAGTGTGGGGTCATCTCACTTGACCATGAGCTCACCAGCTTTAGCATGAGGTCGCTGGCTTTATGGTGGCATAATAGACATGACCCCATGTTCACTGACTTGAGCCTAAGTTCACTGGCTTGAAGCCCAAGTATGCTGGCTTGAACAAGAGGTCACCCACTCTGCTGTAAACACCCTGTCAAGGCCCATATGAGAAAGCAATCAATGAACAATAAAGAGACTAAGAAGCTGTAACAATTGATGCTTCTCATTTCTCTCCATTCCTACCTGTTTGTCTATATCTATCCCTCTCTCTGTCTCTGTCACAAACACAAAAAAAATTGGTACCTAGTCTTCTCAAAGTCTTTCAAAAAGTCAAAAAAGAAGCAATACTCCTGAATGAATATTAAGGGAAGCCAACATTACCTTGATACCAAAACCTGGCAAGGGCAATACACACACAAAACCACAAAATAACTACAGATTAATATCTCTAATGAATACAGATACAAAAATCCTAAACAAAACACTAGCAAATCAAATACAAGAACCCATTAAAAAATAATACATCACAATCAAGTAGGATTCATTCCAGGAGCACAAGCATTGTTCAGCACATGTAAATCAATTAACGTAATACACCACATCAAAAAAAAAAAGTAGAACAAAAATCATATTATTCTATTAATACTTGCATAAAAAGCATTTGATAAGATACATTCCTTTATTTTTCAAACATGCAATAAAATGAGTATAGAGGGAATGTATCTCAGCATAATAGAGGCCAGATATAACAAACTATCAGCTAATAACATACAAAATACTGAGAAAATGAAGGCTTTTTCTCTGAAATAAGAAACAGACAAGGCTGCCCACACTCTCAACTCTTATTTTACATAGTTGTGGAAGTTTTAGCCAGAAAAAACAGTCAAGAGAAAGAAGTAAAATCATTCATGTTAGGAAAGAATATGTAATGGTGTCACTTTTGCAGATGACATAATGTTGTAAATAGAAAATGCCAAAGACTCCATCAAAAAATAACTATTAGAAACATAAACCAATACAGGAAATTTACAGAATAAAAAATCAATATACAAAATTCTATTGCTTTCTTATACGCCAATGATAAAAGTTTGGAAAAAAAAACAATTACTTTCGCCCTGGCCGGTTGGCTCAGTGGTAGAGGGTCGGCCTGGCGTGCAGAAGTCCCGGGTTTGATTCCTGGCCAGGGCACACAGGAGAAGCACCCATATGCTTCTCCACCCCTCCCCCTCCCTTCCATTCTGTCTATCTCTTCCCCTCCCGCAGCTAGGCTCCATTGGAGCAAAGATGGCCTGGGCGCTGGGGATGGCTCCTTGGCCTCTGCCCCAGGCACTAGAGTGGCTCTGGTCGCAACAGAGTAACGCCCGGGAGGGGCAGAGCATCGCCCCCTGGTGGGCAGAGCGTCTCCCCCTGGTGGGCGTGCCAGGTGGATCCCGGTTGGGCGCATGCGGGAGTCTGTCTAACTGTCTCTCCCCGTTTCCAGCTTCAGAAGAAAAAAAAATACAAAAAAAATTACTTTCATAATTGCAACAAAAAATATTTAGAAATAAAGTTAACAAAGGATGTGAATGACCTATATACTAAAAACTACAAACCATTATGGAAAGAAATTTTTAAAAACCAATGAAATAAAAAATATTTCATATTTATGGATTGGAAGTACCAACCTAGTTAAAATGGTTATATTACCTAAAGCAATATACAAATTTAATGTGATTCCTATCAAAATCTAAATCTCACTTTATTTATTTATTTATTCATTTTAGAGAGGAGAGAGAAAGGGGGAGAGAGAGACAGAGAGGAGAGAGAGACAGAGAGAGAAGGTGTGGAGGAGCTGGAAGCATCAACTCCCATATGTGCCTTGACCAGGCAAGCCCAGGGTTTTGAACCGGCGACCTCAGTATTTCCAGGTCGACGCTTTATCCACTGCGCCACCACAGATCAGGCTAAGTCTCACTTTTTAAAAAATAAAAAAAAAATAGCCTGACCTGTGGTGGCGCAGTGGTTAAAGCGTCGACCTGGAAATGCTGAGGTCGCCAGTTCGAAACCCTGGGCTTGCCTGGTCAAGGCACATAGGGGAGTTGATGCTTCCAGCTCCTCCCCACCTTCTCTCTCTGTCCCTCTCTCCTCTGTCTCTCTCTGTCCCTTTCTCTCTCCTCTCTAAAATGAATAAATAAAATTAAAAAAAAAAAGATTTAAAAAAAATAAATAAAAATAAAAAAAAATCAAATTTTATGGAATCATAAAAATGCACAACCAGGAAAAGAAAGCCTTTTCAATAAATGGTGCTGGTAAAATTGGAAAGCCACATGCAAGTGAATAAAACGACTACATTTTGTCCCCCTTTACAAAAATTAGTTTAAAATCAATTAAAGACCTAAATATAAGATCTGAAACATTAAATTACATGGAAGAAAACATAGGTACTAAGTTCATGGACTTTGTCAGTATAGAACAATTTATGAACTTGATTCCAAAGGCAAGGGAAGTAAACGCAATAATAAATAAATGAGACTAAAAATATTCTGCACAGCAAAAGAACCTGGCAACAAAACAAAAAGACAGCTAACAAAACGGAAGACAATATTTCCAAACAACAGCTTCCATAAGTTTTTAATATCCACAATTTATAAAGATATTATACTCACATAGCTCAGTAACAAACAAGCAAACGATCCAATTAAAAAAATAGGGAAAGGACCAGAACAGACACTTCTTCCTAAAAAACATACAAATGGCCAATAAATATATGAAAAAAATGCTCTTCTTCACTAGCTATTAAATAAATGCAAATCATAACTACAACATGATACCACTGCACCACTGTTTTATTGACTTTTATCAACAACACAGGTAATAAATAACATTACAGATGCTATGGAGAGAAAGAAACCCTCATTCACTGCTGGTGGGAATGCAAACAAGTACACTCATTATGGAAGAAATTATGATGGTTCCTCAAAATATTAAAAATAGAACTACCATATAACTGAAAAGTCCTTCTACTGGATATCAACCCCAAAACTTAAAAACTTTGGTACATGAAGGCACATGAATCTTATGTTTATCTTAGCATTATTCACAGTGGCCAAGATATGGAAACAAACAAAGTATCTTTGGAGAAAGGAATGAATAAAAAATGTGTGGTGCATATATACAATGGAATACTACTTAGCCATTAGAAATGATGACGTATTGTCATTTATGACAACATGGATGGACCTTATGAACATTATACTGAGTAAAATAAGTGAATTTTAAAAATCTAAGAACTTTATGATTTTACACATAGGTCTGAAATAAAACTGAGACTCACAAACATAGATAAAAGTGAAGTGCCTACCAGGGGAAGGGTAATGTGAGGGAGGAGGAATTAAGTAAAGAGGAACAAAATATAGTGATGGAAATTGATGTGACTTTGGGTGACAGGTATACAACATAATTAGCCTTTCAAATGCTTTAGAAATGTTTACCTGAAACCTATGTACTCTTATTGATCAATGTCATTCTGTTAAATTTAACTTTCAAAAAAAATTTTAATATTAATATCCAAAGTGTTGGATTATATTTTTCTGAAATATTTTATATGTGAAAGTTTATTAATATTCAATAAATAAATGTATTGAGTATTTATTAACTATAACTACTACTTACATCTAAAATTAGTACTATTATGTAAAGTAATCTGATATAATAACTTGGTCACCAAATTTGTAATTATTTCTAAAACATCTAGTAGTCACAATTTGCCTTTATTGATTTGATAGATAGATACATAGATAGATACATGTGTGTGTGTGTGTGTATACAGTCTTCCCTCACCATATCTCAATTCACTTTTTTACAATCTCACTGTATTGTGAATTTTTGAATTGCATATATCTAATTTTGTGTTGTGGATTTTTCGCTATATTGTGGGATTTTGCAGTATATAGGTAATTTTATGTATTTATTATTTTAATTACTTTGTGGTAAAATAAGCATTTTTAGCTTAAAAATTTAAAAACAATATTAAAAATATGTAAACATATTAATTAAAACATATTAGTATTCACTGGTGAGTACCCTTATAGAATTTTATATATTGTTAAAATTAAATAGGTTTAATAGTGTACAAAGTGTGTAAGAGCATAGAATGTGTTTATGAGAGTGTGGGAAATGTTAATAATAGTGTGGGAAAAGTTTATGAGTGTGTGTGTGGGTTTATAAAGCGTTAAATATATATAAATAATAAAATAAATATAAGGCCACTACTTAGCTGACTTTTGCCTATCAAGGGAGGTTCTGGAACCTAGACTCCACAATAGACAAGGGACAACTGTATATACACTGCTGACAAAAATTAAGAGATATTTCAATATAAATAGGAAGCAATAAAAAAGAAGCATTTGATTTTTTATTAAAGAATAACATCAGAAAAAAATGACAAGTCAGAGAAAGTTGTTCAATTATGCAAATGAGATGCAAACTCAAGTACTGTGATTGAGTAGCAAGTGACATATCAAATGCTCCTTTTTTAATTGCTTCATATTTATTTTGAAATATCTCCTAATTTTTATCAGCAGTCTATCTCCCTTTAATACCTCTGAATCAAAATAACATTGAGGACAGGTCATAAACTCTGGGTAAAATGAATCTGTGTTAACATCTTAGCTCTTCCACTTAACAAATCTTGAACAAACTGTTACAGCTTTCTGGGCCTCAATTTACTCATTTGTAAAATTATCTCATATTGTGGGTGTATTAAGTTTTGAAATAATTGCAAAGCAGCCAGTACAGTTAGGTAAAAATCAATAGCTGATGACCAATAATATTAGCTATTATTACTAATTCAATTACATCAAAGGGAATGCTACTTCTGTTAAGAATTCAAGGTGTTGCCTGACCAGGCAGTGGCGCAGTGAATAGAGCATCAGACTTGGATGTGGAAGACCCAGGTTTGAGATCCAAGGTTGGCAACTTGAGCACAAGCTCATCTGGTTTGAGCAAAGCTCACCAGTTTGGACCCAAGGTCACTGGCTCGAGCAAGGGGTTACTTGGTCTGCTGAAGGCCCACAGTCAATGCACATATGAGAAAGCAATCAATGAACAACTAAGGTGTCACAACGAAAAACTGATGATTGATGCTTCTCATCTCTCTCCATTCCTGTCTATCTATCCCTCTCTCTGACTCTCTCTATCTCTGTAAAAAAAAAAAATTCAAGGTGTTGATTTTTAGCAATGTATAACTAGTTTTATGTCTCAGCATCAGGGAAAATTTTATAAGCTCTTTATTTATACTTGAGAAAAAGCATATTTTTAATAAGAGCTAAAATTTTTCTAAAACTATTATTAGCTATTTATCTGTAAATTTCTTTCTCTTCCAAAGTTATTGGGAAATAATTGACAAATAAAATTATATTATATTTAATCTGTACAATGTGGTAATTTTATATATGTATAAACTGTAAAGAAACTCACTATCAAATTAATTAACACATATATGACCTCACATAATTAGCTTTTTTATATTTTTTACCTGTAAATTTCTAATCTTGTAATTTTTTGACTACAGATGCCACATCT
The DNA here is from genome assembly GCF_036850765.1 of Saccopteryx bilineata. NCBI lineage: Eukaryota > Metazoa > Chordata > Mammalia > Chiroptera > Emballonuridae > Saccopteryx > Saccopteryx bilineata. The sequence goes on along the minus strand of NC_089502.1, from coordinate 83,703,286 downwards.
ATATGAATACCTGACAACAATATTTTAGACACTTGAGTTTTGTACCTCACCATTGTCTTCTCTAAATATAGCCCTTTTTTACAACTGCATGTAGGTCAGCCTGTCTTATCTTCCCTTGATAAATGATATGACTGAAATTCTGAGCTGTGTATTTTTTTAAGATAGCAATAGTAACAGAACTTCATTTATCTCTCATTGATTTATCCAGTAGCTCAATAGTTGCCATATTCCACATGTGATTCCAGAAATTAAAGTTGAAAGATAGATACATATATTCTCTTCCTTGAGAAATGTACAATTTACCAGGGATAAAAAGTAAAATACAGAGTAATAAGAGAGAAAAGGGGGGTACCATATTTCCTCATGTATAAGACATAACATTTTTTGAAAAATTTGGAGTCTAAAAACTGAATGTGACTTATACAGTGGTTATAGATTTCCTTTACTTTCATTTTCTGCTTTATCATGCTTGTTTTTGTGCTCATTGTTGTAGATGAATAAAACTTGAGTTCAATAACTTTATGTAACACATTTTTTTTCAAATTTGTTCCCCAAAGTTAAGGTACATCTTATACATGAGAGTTTCTTATACGTGGGGAAATATAGCAATGATAAATAACTGTGTGAGATGAAGGAGTGAGAAAATGGGATGGGGAGTTTTGAGGAAAGCTTCATAAAAGAAGAGATGCTATTAGATGTTTCTGGAAGGATAAACTGAGTTTTTCTAGCCAACGGAATAACATATGTAATAAATATAATTGTGAGAGAGCTTAGGTTTTCTTAAGAAGTGGTGAAAAAGTGATTGTGGTTGAAATATAAGGCATAGAAAGGGTGACAGGAGCTGACATTGTAGGAAGAAGATGAAATGAGTTTGTATTGGTTACATGTACCTTGATGAGGAGTATAGATATCATCTTGTGCTACTGTAAGTGCAAGGGAGTGAATGTTTGAGCCTCACTCCTAAGTTCACATGTTAAAATTCTATACCCCATGTGATAGTATTAAGAGGTGGGAACACTGTAAGGTAATTAGGTTATGAGGGTGGATCTTTCATGGATGGGATTAATGCCCTTATAAAAGACACAGCTCCAGCTCTTGTTCCACCATGTAAGGAAACAATGAAAGAGGGTTTCACCAAAAGCTGACCATGCTGGCAACTTGAACTCTGCTGCTTTATGGTGAAAGGTTCTGAAGATATCTATTAAATCGAGTTAATCTAATATGTCCTTTAAGTCTGCTGTTTCTTTGTTAATTTTCTTTCTTGAGGATCTATCTAATGATGTTAATGGGGTATTGAAATCCCCTACTATTATAATATTGCTGTTGATCTCACCTTTTAAGTCCATCAAAGTCTGCTTTATATATTTAGGTGCTCCTATATTAGGTGTTTAAATATTTATAATGGTTATATCTTCCTTTTGGATTGCTCCCTTTATCATTATGTAATGACCTTCTTTATCTCTACCTATGGTCTTTGTTTTAAAGTCCATTTTGTCTGATATAAGTATTGCTACCCCAGCTTTTTTTTTCATTTCCATTTGCATAAAATATTTTTTCCATCCTTTAATCTTCAGTCTGTGTGCATCTTTTAATTTAAGGTGTGTCTCTTGTAGACATCATATGTATGGGTCCTGTGTTCTTATCCATGCAGCTACCCTATGTCTCTTGATTGGATCATTTAATCCATTAACATTTAAGGTTATTACTGATATGTAATTGTTTATTGCCATTTTTTTCTTTAAAACTGTATTCCTCTTTTGCTATATTCTTTTTTTTCCTTTGATCTGTTTACAACAGGTCCCTTAGCATTTCTTGCAGCCTTGGTTTGGTTGCAGTGAATTCCTTGAGGTTTTTTTTTGTCTGTAAAGCTTTTTATTTCTCATTCAATTTTAAATGATAGCCTTGCTGGATAAAGTAGTCTTGGTTGTAGGTTCTTGTTCTGCATTACTTTGAATATTTCTTGCCATTCCCTTCTGGCCTCAAGTGTTTCTGTTGAGAAGTCAGAAGTCATCCTTATGGGGGCTCCTTTGTAGGTGATAGTCTTTTTTTCTCTAGCAGCTTTTAATATTTTCTCTTTATCATTTAGCTTTGGTATTTTAATTATGATGTGTCTCGGTGTTGGTTTCTTTGGGTTTCTCCTTAATGTAGGTCTCTGTGCTTCCTGAACATGTGAAATGTTTTCCTGCCTTAATTGGGGGAAGTTTTCTGCTATGATATGTGTGAACAAAGTCTCTATCCCTTGTTCTTTCTCTTCTTCTTCAGGAACCCTTATGATATGTATGTTATTTCTCTTCATGTTGTCACAGAGCTCTCTTAGAGTTTCCTCAGACATTTTGAGTCTCTTTTTTTTTCTGCTCTGCTTCTGTGCCTTTATTTATCATGTCTTCTAACTCGCTGATTCGTTTTTCTGCTTCATCCATACTGCTTTTAATTACTTCCATTGTATTCTTTATTTCAGATATTGTATTTGTCATTTCTGACTGATTTTTTTTTATTATTTCAATGTCCTTTTTTATATTTGTTATCTCTTTATTTAGGTTTTCGTAATGGCCATCTATGGTTGTTCTGATATCTTTGAGCATCCTAACAATCATTATTTTAAACTCTGCATCTGGTAATTTGGTTATATCTGATTCACTTAGGTTCTTTTCTGGAAATTTCTCTTGGTTTATTTGTGTTGTATTTCTCTGCCTCCACATTTTCTCTTCATGGGAGTGGCTGTGATCACACGCTCGGGTGCACAAGCGTTGGTGGCCTTGGCCTTTGCCCCGCCCCCATGTGTCACATTATGCTCGTTCCTGAGGGCACTGGTGAGCACCTTTGCTCAGCTGTGGGTCTCCGCCTGTTTCCGGGCTTTCGCCCTGCCCTTGCAGGAGGAGACCACTCAAGGAACAGCTGCTAGCCTTGGCTCTACTGCCGGGCAGGACAGCGTGCCCAAGCTCAGCTCAGTAGCGGAACTCTGCCTCTTCTGGGCTTTTGGCTCCACCCCTGTGAGCGGAGCCGGCTACCAAGTCAGACCACAAGCCTGGGTTGCATGGGCGGGTCAAGGCTGTGCTCCTGTGCCCTTGCTCAGGGGCTGGTCTCCACCCTTTCTGGGGTTCCCACCCTTCTCCTGCAGGCTGGATTACAGGCTGCCGGCACCTGAGCTTGACCACTTTTTCACGCCCCCTTCTCTCCAGCGATGCAAGATTGAGCTAACACCTGAGCCCAGTGGTGGTCAGCTGTCTTCTGCCCCTGCCAGCAGAACCGCGCTTTTGTCTCCCGCTGCCACTCGTCCTCCAGCAAGCCCTCAGCTGTGTGGGTGGGGGTGTTTCAGCTTGGACCCTAAGACTCACTACTGTAGACCAAAAAACTCCGTCGTTCTATGCAACTCTGCTCTGAATGCTGTGGGGGAGCTTGTTTGGCTGCTGTCCTGCTTCCCTTTGCTGGTATTGCTGTTTGCTGTTTCCAGGGGAAATATTCACTTCAGCTTTGGGGAGTGACTCGTCCCAGGGTTTAAGGTGGCTATCTCCCAAAATGTTTCTCCCTGTGCCTCCTAGATTATACTATCTTCCTGTTACTCTGGTCCTCTCCTCTCTCCCTGTCCCCAGGAGCCCTGGGTGAGTGGTTGTGAGAGAGATGTTCTGCACGGTCCCTTTAAGAAGGATCCTGGGTCTGAGAAATCAGACTCTTTCTCACAAACAATATCCTGACTTGTTTCCAGCTAAATTATGTCCTTACGCTTCTTCTGGGCTCTGGGGCTGCAGGCTGGGGCTTTGTTTCTGGGGCTCAGGACCCTTTCCCCTCTGCTAAACTCACTTCCCACCACGCGAGTTTCTCCATGCTGGGCAGCCCTCTCTGCGTTTCCACTTTTCCTACCAGTCTCGATGTGGCTTTTCAGTGTTCCTTGGTTGAAGAGTCCTCTTAGTTTAGTCCAAAGTTGGTTTTTCCAGATGATAGTTCTTAAAATTAGTTTGTAATCCACTTTGGTTCTGGGAGGTAGATGTTGGTACGTCCGCCTACTCCAGCGCCATCTTGTCTCTCCTAAAGTGTTTTTATATTTGATGTGATAATATTTTGTTTACAATTTTGGCATCTGTATTTATTAGAGATATTTATCTGTAGTGTTGTGTGTGTATGTGTGTTTTTCTTGCCAGGTATTGGTGTGAGGGTTATGCTGGCCTCAAAAAATGTGTTTGGAAGTATATCAGTTTTTTCAATTTTTTGGAAGACTTTGAGAAGAATAGGAACAAAATCTATGGATATTTGGCTGGATTTAGAAATATCTTGTAAGTGGAATGAAATAAAGACTACTGACTCTTTTATGCTAAATATTATCTTAAAAAATATTAATCAGACCAGTTTCCACATTCAAAAATATGAACATTTTTATGCTCTTAATTGTGCATAATTAGATCATAAATCTTAAAACTTTTATAGGTCTCAATTTAATTTAATGTTTAGAATATAAAGGGATTAAATAGTTTTTGTAATTATTCCTCAGCAGATTACTTTTTATTTATAAACTACATTTTATAGGTGACATTGGTTAAATACAGTATATAGGTATCAGGTAAACATTTCTATAACATTTGAACTTTTGATTGCATTGTTTGCCCATTATCCAAAGTGAAATAATTTTCATTCGCTGTATTTTTTTTTTCCTGAAGTTGGAAACGGGGAGAGACAGTCAGACAGACTCCTGCATGCACCCGACCGGGATCCACCTGGCACGCCCACCAGGGGCAATGCTCTGCCCACCGGGGGGCGATGCTCTGCCCCTCTGGGGGGTCGCTCTGCCGCGAGAGACCAGAGCCACTCTAGCGCCTGGGGCAGAGGCCAAGGAGCCAACCCCAGCGCCTGGGCCATCTTTGCTCCAATGGAGCCTTGGCTGCGGGAGGGGAAGAGAGAGACAGAGATAAAGGAGGGGGGTGGAGAAGCAAATGGGCGCTTCTCCTATGTGCTCTGGCCGGGAATCGAACCCAGGTCCCCCACATGCCAGGCCGATGCTCTACCACTGAGCAAACCGGCCAGGGCCATTCGTTGTATATTTTATGCTTCTTTTTTATTCCCCCAAATCCCTCCTCTGGCAATCACTTTTATCTATGTCCAGGAATCTCAGTTTTATATTCCACCAATGTGTGAAATCATACAGTTCTTAGCTTTTTTTATTTACTTATTTCACTTAGCATAATGTTCTCAAGGTCCATCCATGATGTCATAAATGTCAGTATATCATCATTTTTTTTTTGGCTGAGTAGTATTCTATTGTATATATGTAACATATTTATTTAGCCAATCCCCTATTTAAGGACATTTTGGTTGTTTCCATGTGTTGGCCACTGTGAATAATGCTAAAATAAACACAGGGGTACATGTGTCTCTTTGTATTACCAATGTTGTCAAGTTTTTCTGGTAGATGGCAGTATAAAAATTGCTGGCTCATATGGTAACTTTTTCCTTAATTATTTCAGAAATTACCATACTGTCTTCAATAATATTTGAACCAGTTTACATTTCCACCAACATTGAATTAGTGATCCTTTTTCTGCACAACCTCTTTAATACTTGTTATGGCATGTGCTTTGACAAGAGTCAGTCTAACAGGTTTTATGTGCTATCTCATTGCAGCTTTGATTTGTGTTCTCTAAAGCCTGGTGAAGATAAGCATCTTTTCATAAAACTATTTATTGTTTATATGTCTTCATGAAAGAAGTATATGTTTAGTTCAACACTCAATTATTTAATTGGAATGTTTGCTTGTTTGTTGCTGAGCTTTCTTGTTTTTATAGATGTTAGATATTAATCCATTGTCAGCAGAACTGTTGTTTGTGAATAATATTTCCCATTTGAGTGGTTGACTTTTTGTTTTGTTGTTGATTTCTATTGCTGAGCAAAAACTTTTTAGTGTAGTATAAGCCCATTCATTAATTCTTGAATTTACTTACCATGTCTTTGGGGTCAAATTTATAAAAGTTTTACTAAGGCCAACCTCTATGAGTTCAATACCTATGCTTTGTTCTATTGAATTTATTTTTCAGATTTTATATTTAGAACTTTGATACATTTTGAGTTAATTTTCTTGCAAGATGACAGACTCTAGTCAAGTTTTATTCTTCTGTGTTTGGGTTTTCATTTTTTCAGCAACATTTATTGAAAAGGTTTTCTTTTCTCCACTGTGTGTTTTAGACTCCTTTGTCAAAAATACTTGTCCAAATATATGTGGTTTTATTTCTGGACCCTTGATTCTGTTCCATTGCTCGGTATCTCTTTCTGCTAATACTGTGTTGTTATAATTATCATGATGCTGTAGAATAATTTTAAGTTAGGTATGGTGATACCTTGAACTTTATTCATATTTTTCAAGATTGGTTATTTGGGTTTTGTTATGACTTCATGCACACCTGGTGACCTTTTTGTTCTATTTATTTTAAAAAATAACATTGGGATTTTGATGAAGATTGGATTAAATTTGTATATTGATTTGAGTAAGATAGGCATTTTAACTATGTTAATTCTTCCAATCCCTGACAATAAAATATTTTCCATTTCATTATATTATTTTCAATTTCTTTTATTAATGCTTTGTAGTTTACAGTGTATAAAGCATTCAAATACTTTGTTATGTTTATTCCTAAGAATTTTATTTTTTTCTTGAAACTTTAAAAAGTTCTTTTGTTCATTTTCTGAAGATTTATTGTTAGCATAGAGTAAAGCTGCAGACTTTTGTATATTAATTTCTTATTGTATCATTTTATTTATTTTTATTTTAATTTTATGTTTTTTCTTTTTTTATTTTTTATTTTTTATTTTATTTTTTTAATAAATTTTTATTAATGGTAATGGGATGACATTAATAAATCAGGGTACATATATTCAAAGAAAACATGTCTAGGTTATTTTGTCATTAAATTATGTTGCATACCCCTCGCCCAAAGTCAGATTGTCTTCTGCCACCCTCTATCTAGTTCTCTGTGCCCCTCCCCCTCCCCTAGAAGTGGGCAGGCAGTCAGACAGACTCCCACATGTGACTGACCAGGATCCACCCAGCATGCCCACCAGGGGGCGATGCTCTGCTCATCTAAGACATTGCTCTGTTGCAGCTGGAGCCATTCTAGCACCTGAGGTGGAGGCTATTAAGCCATTCTCAGTGCCCAGGCTTACTTTGCTCCAATGGAGCCTTGGCTACAGGAGGGGAAGAGGGAGATAGAGAGTAAGGAGAGAGCAAGGTTGGAGAAACAAATGGGTGCTTCTCCTCTGTGCCCTGACTAGGAATTAAACCCAGAACTTCCACATGTCGGTCCTACACTCTACTGCTGAGCCAACTGGCCAGGGCCTGTATAATCTTTATTATATGTGGCTTAAGTGTCTGTTGCCAATAGCTTATTGGTTGCTTGCGTAACTGTACTAGCCAATGGGGTGAAGTTGCCACAGCATTCAAATAGTCCCACCTTCTGGCATGCCACCTCACAAATTGAGGTTAAAGATTGGAGCAATTATTATGCTGTTAAGAAATCTTAACACCAGAAGGGGTCTTTGCAATGGTACAAGACTAGAGGTTCTCCAATTGAAAAATAATGTCATAATAGCTAAGTCTTTGACTGGCTCCTCTAAAGGTGAAATACATATCATTCCAAGAATTGATTTGGCTACATCTCAAACAGGGCTGCCGTTTCACTTGAGACGTAGACAATTTCCTGTAAAACTTGCCTTTGCTATGACCACCAATAAGTCTCAGGGCCAAAGGCTTAAGCATGTTGGCATTTTTTTTACCTGAGCCTGCATTTGGACATGGTCAACTTTATGTTGCCTGTTCAAGAGTTCGTGAAAGAATGGACATAAAATTAAAAATAATTGATGGTCCTCTGCAAGGTGAGCTTAAAAATGATGGAAAGATCTACACAAGAAATATTGTGTACAAAGAGATCTTTGACATGTGAATTAACATTTTATTATTTAAATCACCTTTATTTATTGAGCTAGCGGTGGCTTTTAAGAAATATACCACCAGTGGTTTCCTTCATTGCACTCTACTTTAAGCAATTAAGCAAGTAGAAGGGGGAAATCCCATGGGGCACTAAGCAAAGGGGCATCCTCACCGCCTGCCCTGGGTAATTCAGTTTGAATTAGCAGACACCTTTGCACAAATCATTTTAATTACAATTTATAATATCTATAACGGCGGTCATTTTGTATGACCACCGGGCTTTTTAGTTTTATTATATTGGTTTATTATTTCTGATGGTTTTTCAATGAAATCTTTGGGGTTTTCTATATACAGGATCATGTCAACTGCAAAAAGTGATACATTCACTTCCTCTTTCCAAATATTTATTCCTTTTATTTCTTTTTCTTTCCTGATTAATTTGGCTAATACTTCCAGTACGATGATTAATAAGAGTGGACAAATTGGGTAACTTTGTTTTGTTTCTGAGTTTAGAGGAAAAGCTTTCAGTTTTTCACAGTTAAGTATAATAATGGCTGATAATTTCTTACATATGGTGTAAAGCCAGTAGCCACAGCCGCCTGGCCAGTGCAGGTTCGCATTAGATTTGGACAGTCAGTAATGAAACAATGGAGCCAAGAACTGGTGAGCCATTATTTAATCCTAGCTTGCACACAGTGGGCAAATAACACACACACTGGGCCACAAAACCCACTCATTCAGTGCTCACAAATTTAATGACATATGTGAGTTTCCTAGAATCAAAGGTTTCTATCTCACTAGCCTTATTCACCTCTGTTCCCCATCTTCTTCTCTCTGCACAAACTGGCTTCTCCTCCAGAACTCCACCATCTTGGCTGTCTCTCTTCTCCTCCAGGTGGCCTTTCTCTGCTGTCCCCTCTAATGTTAATCTCGGGAACTGAGAGAGAGCAAGATCCCTGTCTGCCCCACTTTACAGTACAGAAATCAAAATGTTTCAATCCAATATACAAACAAGGAAGTCTCTGATACAAAGTCACTTATCTGAGGCATAATGGGATTTCTCATAAGAGTACACCACCCACATTATGCAACAATCAAGGGTGTGGGAAAAGGCTTAGTCTTAAAGCTTTTTAAATCTTAGAGTATAACGACCCAGCCTGCTTACAGCCTGTGCCCCACACACAATGCAAACTATAAGCAAGCAAACATATATATATAATATAAAATTTATATATATATATATATATATATATATATATATATATATATATAAATTTACAAACTTATTTTACCAACATATGGCTTTTATTATGTTGAGGTACTTTTATCTGTACCCATTTTAAAAATTTTATTTAGAATATTGAATTTAATAATGTGACATTGATCAATAAGAGTATGTAGGGTTAGAGATTCCAAGGTGGCAATGGAATAGGTAGACATTACAACTGCCCCCTCCCAATATCAAATTATATTACAAATTAATTTAAGAAAAGTCATCTTAAAAATTCAACTTTGGACTAAATGAAGAGGAGTCTATAACCATGGATGACAGAAGAAACCACATTGGGAGTGGTAGGAAAGGCTGAGACACAAAAATGGCTGCCCAACTCCAAGGAGCAAGCAGTGGGCATTGATCTAGAAAGACTCTCAGCAGCAGGAAAGTTTTTCTTGAGAGGTGGTGGTTCTAAGCTCAGGCTCAGCACTCCAGCCCAGAGCCCCAGAGCCTAGAAAAGGCACTCACACAGCATTTTACAGTGAAAAGAGGTGAGGTTTCTGTCTGCCAGAAAGAGACAAGAGCCTCAGAGATGCAAGTACCATTTAAAAGTCCTATGCAGAAAATATCATTCACAGCCACTTACCCTGGTCTCTGGAGAAGGGAGGGATGAAAAGACTGAAGTTGTGTGAGGAGAGTGTAAAATTAATGGCCCAGGGAGAGATACTGTGGGGGTTGGCCAAGAATACCCCTGTGCTGAGTCATTCTCCAATACTACATTTGCCATTTTTTTGGGTGGAGCTGTCTCATTAATGCAGCTTCAGCCTGGTGGAAATCAACTTCCCCACCCCTGGAATCTCTCCTGCCCCATTTTTTTGGAGACTAGACCCTGCTGAGAAGAAAACCAACAAGCAGGAGGCATGTCAATTACTCAATTTTCTGGCATTGAGACTGGAACCCTTTCCCTCACTCTCCTGAGACTATGAGTGGTGTTTCTGCCCAATGGGAGATTTGATAGAAACTATCTGGACTGTGGGCAGACCACTTCTGTGGGTCTCAAAGACTACATTCACCAAATTCCTGGTGGCCATATCTTACTGAGGTCTACAAAAAATTTTGGACTCTACCAGAGGTTTTTTCAGTGGCCAAACCCAAAAAACAACCAGTTGATAAAGGCTACAGTAGATGGATCTTAGGAAACCTTGGCCTTTTGCTGAATTTCTCCCAAGTCCAATGTGGGTAAATGCCAGCCTAGGTTTGTGACTTGGTATTTCCATGTGCACTTGGGCCCAATAGAGGCTGGCTTAATGTATGGATTGCTTGTACCTCCAATAATGTTGTTGAAGTCCAGTCACGGACAGTTGTCACGGGCCAGCTGTGATGAGTATATTTAGGTCCTGAGCAGGAACGATGCAGAATTAAAAAAAAATAGACTTAAAGAATATAAAAGATGAGCTTGGGAGGCCTTTGCACTTACTGTTAGCAGAAATTACTTCCCTAGCAGAGAGAAAAACATGGCTTCCCCCAGAAATGGCATCCTCCTTTATTATAGGGCAAAGTGGAAATGAACAAATCAATGACCTTTCTGATTACAGTTTTCAAGGCAACTCAAGAATTCTACCAAGTGCAAAAACCCCCACCAATACTTAACATACACACTTTACACAAAGAAGAATCTTGTCTCAAGTCTCTCTGGGAAACACAGGGGTTAGGATGAGCAAATGCATGGAGGTGTGGGGAAGGGCTTAGCCTTTTAAACCTGCACAGAACAAGTGCAGTGGGGGGTTGGGCAGAAGCCAGTTCCTCCAGAATTCAAACTCTAAAAACCCTGTTAATTTTTTGGTCCCTGACAGACACTGTCACCACTGTTTTGGGCCAGGGTCTCTCCAGGAAGATGCATGTCCAGCACATCCAGCAGCCAGCTGTGGAGACCATTAATTCAGGACCTGATGGCACTTGCTGGCTACGTGTCTTAAGGAAGGTTTCATCAAACACTGTGCACAGCAGAGGCAAGTTTAGCTTATTGTGATCAGCACCAGCACAGTAGCTTGTGCACATTGGACAGGGTTGAGCTTCATAAGTCACCTGGTCTAGGTTTGGAATATCTTTCCCTGCTGGGCTATGTTTCACAGGAGGAAGAGAGAGAGATTTATAGCATGGTAATTTAAAGTGTGGGTTTCTGTGAGTCTATTGTTGCATCCATTAAAAGGGCTGAGCCACATTCTAGGGAAGCACAGTCAGAACCAGTGGAGAACTCTCTCATTCTCACTTCCTGAGACTAAGGTCTTACCAGCTGAAAAACTCCATAAGGGACAGTCAGGTCCCACCAATCTGAACCTGTAGTGCACCTCACTGGGGAGAAAGAGAATTAGAGTATCTAGCAGATGCTAAGGGACTATTTTTTTAGTAGGGGTCTTTTTCTCCCTAGTGAGATATTAACTAAGAGACCTCTGATATAAGGGGTCCCAAAAGCATTGTATTCCTAAGCTCAGATGCCCTAACCCATGAAGTTTGTAACTTGTAGAGTGGTTGATGTAGTGAGGCCAGTATGAGCACACATTACAGTCTTACTACAGAAGATTCTATGGGAAGACCAGGCAGCTGTAAGAAGAGGTGAGGCAGATGAAAAGTAGAGGAAAATCTTATAAAACTTGAGTTCTTTTAAGAAGCTTTGGGCATTTATACAGCTGCTGTCATCTCTAAGCAGGAGAAAGCTGATCTTTATACACAGAATTGTCCCTCCCACACTACCTAAGCACATTAAATGCAAACAACAAACATAAAAGTAGCTCTTGACAGGTAGCTCATGATAAGATAAAAAATGGCTGATTCCAACCAAGGAAGACCCAGAACCAACACAACTAGTAGTGGATGGGAAACAGCACTAATACTAGATTCACCTAGCTATAAAAACAGCATGCCCAAATGAGGAGTCTAGTAGGCACCAGACTCCTCATTTGTGGAGAATAAATATGCCCAACAGAACAGACATGGCACATTGTCTAATACAAATGATCAAAATTGACCCTTAGAGCCAGTCAGCATAAAGAAATAACCACATCCATGAAAGGACCAACTGAATTTAATAATCACATACAACAAGAGGGTAAATATTACCCTCAAAAACCATTTTTAGAGCAAGGAATTCAGGTAGCCTAAAGCATAAAAAATGGAAAGACAAAGAGATATGACCAAAATAAATCAACAACAACAAAAAATGAATGAAGTGAAATTAACCAAACTACCATTCACAGAGTTTAAAATAATGGCAATTGGGATGCTCCAAGATCTTAGAGCAATAATGGATAATCATAATGAGAACTTAAACAAAGAGATATCAAGCATCAGAAATTACATTGAAATTATAAAAAAGAACCAGTGAAAAATAGCAAATACAATATCAGAAATGAAGACTGCACTAGAAAGAGTCAAGAGGAGGCTGGATGAAACAGAAGATCAAATGAATGATTTAGAGGACAATAAAAAGATAAGCACAGAATCAGTTCTGCAAAAAGAGAAGAGGTGCAAAAAGAGTGAGGAAACTCTAAGAGATCACTGCAGCAACATAAAGAGAAACAACACCTGCATCAAAGGGGTTCCTGAAGGAAAAGAGAACAATCCAGGAATAGAAAACTGGTTTGAAGAAATTATAGCTGCAAATTTCTCTAAATTGATGAATGAAAAAGTCAAACAAGTTCAAGAAGCATAGAGAGTCCCATTAATATGAACCCAAGAAGGCCTACACCAAGAAACATATAAAATTCCAAATTAAAAAAAAAAGAATACTAAAGCTGCATGAGGAAAACAGTTAATTACATACAGAGGAGTCCCCATAGAGATAACATCTGACTTCTTAACAGAAATACTTTAGGCCAGAAGGGACTAACAATAAATATTCAAAGTGATGATGAGAAGAACTTACAACCAGAGCTACTTTATCCAGCATGGTTATCATTTAAAATTAAAGAAGAAATAAAAAGCTTCCCAGACTAAAAAATACTCAAGAAATTCAATACAACCAAACCAGTGCTGCAAGAAATGTTAAAGGGCCTGCTATAAAATGGGGGGGGGGATAAATCAGGAGAAAGAAGATAGTAGGTTTAAAAAATCAAATGGCAATGAATAAGTACATATCAGTAATAACCTCAAATGTAAATAGATTAAATGTTTTAATTAAAAAAAACATTGGGTAGTTGCATAAATAAAGAAACAAGACCTATTTACATGCTGTCAGCAGGAGACAACCTTAGAATAAAAGAGACACATAGACTAAAACTGAAGAAATGGAAAAGAAGCACTTTATGCAAATGGGAAAAAATGCTGGGGTAGCAATATTTATATTATACAAAATAGACTTTAAAACCAAGGCTATAGTAAGGTACAAAGAAGGTCATTATTATGATAAAAGGAACAATCCAACATGAGGATATAAAATTGTAAATAGTTATGCACTCAATATAGAAGCACCTAAATATATAAAGCAGGTTTTGATGGACATAAGGGTTGAGATTGATAGAATTACTATAATATTAGGGGATGTTAATAATCCACTAAAAACAATTGGTAGAACCTCCAGACAGAAAATTTACAACAAAAACAAACAAACAAACAAAAAAAAAACAGTGGCCTTAAATGACAAACTATATCAACTGGATTTAATTGACTTCTTCATAACATCTCACCTCAAAGCAGCAGTATATACATTCTTTTCAACTACTCATGGTGCATTTTCTAAGACAGACCACAAGTTGAAACAGAAAACAAGTTTTAATAAATTTAAGAAGAATAATATCATATCAAGCATCTTCTCTGATCACAATGGCATGAAAGTAGAAATCAATTACAATAGAAAAACTGAAAATCATTAAACACTGGAAGGAAAAATAACAAATGGGATAAAAATGAGATCAAAGGAGAAATCTAAAATTTTCTTGAAACAAATGAAAATGAACATACAACAACCCAAAATTTGTAGAACACATCAAAAGCAGTCTTGAGAGAAAAGTTCATAGCATTACAGGCATACATTAAGAAGCAAGAAAGAGCTCAAATAAACAACCTAACCTTGTACCTTAATATAATTTAAGAAAACCCACAAATAAAGCCCAGATGAAGTAAATGTAAGAAAATAATAAAGATAAGAGTGGAAATAAATGACATAGAGTCTAAATAAATAATAAAAATGATTAATGTAACCAAAAGCTGGTTCTTTGAGAAGGTAAACAAGATTGGTAAAACTTTAACTGGATGCATCAAGAAAAAAAAGAGAGGACAATAAAATAAAATTAGAAATGAAAGTAAAACAGTAACAACTGACACCACAAAAATACAATGGATTGTAAGAAAATAATATGAAGATGTATATGCCAAAAATATTGGACAACCTAGGCAAAATGGATAAACTCCTAGAAACATACAATATTCCAAAACAATCTGGAAGAATCAGAAAACTTAAACAAACCCAATAACAGCAAAAGAAACACTTATCAAAAACCTCCCTGCAAACAAAAGTCTGGGACCAGTTGACTTCATAGAAGAATTTTACCAGACATTCAAAGATTTTTCAAAAAATACAAGAGAAAGGAAGACTTCCAAGCTCATTTTAAGAGGCAAGAATTATCCTTATACAAAAGCCAGGGAAAGACACTACAACAAAAGAAAACTATAGGCCAATATCCCTGATGAACATAGATGCTAAAATTCTCAAAAAAATATAACAAATAGAATCCAGCAATACATTTAAAAGATCATACATCATGAATAAGTGGGATTCATTCTGGGGAGTAAATATTGGTATAATATTCACAAATCAAAAAATGTGATTCATCATATAATAAAAAAATTAAAATCTCATTATTGTATCAATAGATTTAGAAAATGCACTTGATAAAATCCAGCACCCATGTATGATCAAAACTCTCAGCAAAATGAGAATACAGGAAACAAACCTCAACATAATAAGGTCATATATGGCAAACTGACAGCTAACATTATACTTAATGGGTAAAAATTTTTAAAATCCTCTTAAGATCAGGGAAAAGACAGGGGTGTCCCCTTTCATCATTCTTATTCAACAGAGTTTTAGAAGTCCTGGGCACTGCAATGAGACAAGAAAAAATAAAAGGTATCAAATTTGGGAGAAAAAATATAAAACTCTCATTATTTGCTGATAACATGATACTGTATATAGAGAACCCTAAAGTCTCAATAAACAAACTAGTGGAACCAAGAAATAAATTTGACAAGAGGGCATAATATACAATTAATATCCAGAAATCATTGACATTTTTATGCATCAACAATAAACTGCCAAAAAAATTAAATAAATAATTTCTTTCATTATTGCAACAACAACAACAAAATAAAGTAACTAGAAATAAGTTTAACCAAAGAGGTAAAAGACATGTATTTGGAAAATTATAAGGCATTATAATAAGGCATTATTATAAGGCATTATAATAAATAAACTAAGGAAGATATAAACAAGTTGAAGTATACATCATGTTTATGGGTAGGAAGAATTAAAATATCTATACTACTCAAATAAATCTGTAAACCTAATACAATTTCTAATAAAATACTAAAGACATACTTCAAAGATCTAGGACAAATATTTCTAAAATTTATATAGAACTAAAAAAGTACAAAAATAACTTTAGCAGTCTTAAAAATGAAGAACAAAGTGGGAGGTACCACACTTCTTGATATCAAGTTATTCAATAAGGACATTGTAATAAAAACAGCATGGTGTTGGCATAAGAACAGGCATAAATATCAATGGCACAGAACAGAGATCTCAGAAATAAACCCACATGTTTATGGTCAATTGATATTTGACAAAGTAGGCAAGAGTATGCAATGGAGTAATGACAGTCTCTTTAATAAATAATGTTGGGAAAATTGGACAAATAAGAGTGTTCTAATGATTCCTTTTATTTTCCCTTCAGGATAATCCTTTTCCTAAAACTTTTCTTTCTTATTTTTTTTCTCACCTTTGTTCACATTATCCATTCCTTCTCTTTTAGTTTCTTCCTTCTGCACAAAACTTCTACAACCTGCACAAACCTTTTGAAACTTGCACAAACCTTCTGCAACTTTTGCAAACCTTCTTCACTGTGCAGAAATAACCAGTTTTCATAACAATTGACATTCTACCTTTTCCTTTCAAATGTACCTCCACACTTTATACATTTTATCATTAAAATTTTACACTTTCTTTTCAATTAATTAGAATTTTCAATTTCAAAAACCTTAATTTTCAGTGATGAATAAGTTAACATTTAAAAATTTTATATTGATACTTTCGTGAACATATTTTGTGACCTTTAGATACAGGTTCTTTTATTGGCAAAAAAAAAAACCTTATACTTCCAAAAGACATAACAGAGATAGCAGAAATCTTTTGTAACCTAAGCAAAACAAACATGTATATTGTTAAGAACTTTAGAAGTCATTAATTGAATTAAACTAGTAGTTATAGATATGTGGATTTACCAGGAATTCCAAACTGCACTCTTGATGTTCTGCTTATCTGTCAGACCTCACCCTTACTTATTGGACTATCACACCTGAGACAGAGGGATTCCAAGAAGGTGGCAAGCTCCCCAAGAAGGAGCATTCCGGACATACCAGGATGTTTGATTCAACACCTACTTGCTCAAGACTCCTTTTACCCTATAAATTAGTCCTCCTAGCTTGTACTGGTGCCCTTCTCCCTGAAGAAGTGCCTGGCAGCATTCCTTTTATCCTTTCAATAAAGCCTGTTACTCTGGTCTTTTCAGACTCCCATGGATTCCAACAAGTAGTATTATCAAAAATATTTATAGACTACCTGGGAAAAAAATTAAGAACAGTTTTATATTGAACAGTTTATTAATAATTTTTCTATTGTTTTAAGGATTACAATAGTTCCCCAGTCTCTAGGGTGAAGAATTTAAAATATTTTAATGGGATGGTTTATTTTATTTTCTTCAAAAAATTAGACTCAGTTTTTAAAGATCCAAAATAAGATTATCCTAGTTATAGTATTAAGTCTAGTTTTAACTTGGCCTGGTAATTTACATAAACACAACAAGTATAGTAATAGGTCATATTGGCTTTTTATAATCTGCTTAGCTAGAACTTTATAAAAAAATTCATAATTTTTTATTTATTTTAATGGGGTGAAATTAATAAATCAGGGTACATATGTTCAAAGAATACATCTCCAGGTTATCTTGTCATTCATATATGTTGCATACCCGTCACCCAAAGTCAAATTGTCCTCTGTCACCTTCTATCTGGTTTTCTTTGTGCCCCTCTCCTCCCTCATCGCTTTCTCTCCTCCCCCCCACCCCGGTAACCACCACACTCTTGTCCATGTCTCTTAATCTCGTTTTTATGTCCCACCTATGTATGGTATAATGCAGTTCTTAGTTTTTTCTCATTTACTTATTTCATTTTGTTTAATGTTATCAAGATCAATCTATTCTGTTGTAAATCAGTGGTCCCAAACCTTTTTGGGGCCAAAGACTGGTTTAATGTGAGAAAATATTTTCATGGACTGGCCTTTAGGGTGGGACAAATAAATGTATAACGTGACAGAGACAAGAGTCAAGAGTGAGTCTTAGATGGATGTAATGGGCAATCTGGTCATTTTTTAAAAATAAAACATCGTTCAGACTTAAATATAAGTAAAACTGAAATAATGTAAGTTATTTATTCTTTCTCTGTGGACCGGTACCAAATGGCCCACAGACCGGCACCACTCTATGACCCAGTTTGGGGGCTACTGTTCTAAATGATCCGATGTCATCATTTCTAATGGCTAAGTAGTATTTCATAGTATATATGTACCACAATTTCTTTATCCAGTCATCTATTGAAGGGCTTTTTGGTTGTTTCCATGCCTTGGCCACTGTGAACAATGCTGCAATGAACATGGGGCTGCATATGCCTTTACGTATCAATGCTTCTGAGTTTTGGGGGTATATACCCAGTACAGGGATTGCTGGGTCATATGGTAGTTCTATTTTTAGTTTTGTTGAGAAACAACCATATTTTCTTCCATAATGGTTGTATTACTTTACATTTCCACCAACAGAGAATGAGGGTTCCTTTTTCTCCACAGCCTCTCCAACACTTGCTCTTTCCTATCTTGTTGATAATAGCTAATCAAACAAGTGTGAGGTGGTATCTCATTGGAGTTTTAATTTGCATTGCTCCATTAACTAATGAAGATAAGCATCTTTTCATATATCTGTTGGCCATTTGTATTTCTTCCTTGGAGAAGTGTCTGTTCATGTATTCTTCCCATTCTTTTATTGGATTGTTTGTTTGTTTGTTGTTGAGTTTTATGAGCTATTTCTAGATTTTGGATATTAGGCCCTTATCTGAGCTGTTGTTTGAAAATATATCTCCCATTTAGCTGGCTGTCTGTTTACTTTGTTGTGAGTTTCTCTTGCTGTGCAAAAACTTTTTAGTATGATGTGGTTCAATTCATTTATCTTTGCCTTCAGTTCTCTTGCCTTTGGAGTCAAATTCATAAAATGCTCTTTAAAACCAAGGTCCATGAGTTTAGTACTTATGTTTTCTTCTATGTAATTTACTATTTCAAGTCTTATATTTAGGACTTTGATCCATTTTGAATTAACTTTAGTACAAGGGAACAAACTGTAGCTGAGTTTCAGATTTTTTCATGTGGCTTTACAGTTTTTCCAGCACCATTTGTTGAAGAGGCATTCTTTTCTCCATTGTGGGTTGTTGGCCCCTTTATTGAAAATTATTTGACCATATATATGTAGTTTTATTTCTGGACTTTCTATTCTGTTCCATTGGTCTGAGTGTCTATTTTTCTGCCAATACCATGCTGTTTTGATTGTCGTGGCTCTATAATATAATTTGAAGTCAGGTATTGTAATGCCCCCAGCTTTGCTCTTTTTTCTTAAGTTTGCTTTGGTTATTTGGGGTTTTTTATAGTTCCATATAAACCTGATGATTTTCTGTTTAACTTTTTTGAATATGTCACTGGAATTTTGATGGGAATTGCTTAAATTTGTATATTGCTTAGGTAATATGGTCATTTTGATTATATTTATTCTTTCTATTCAAGAACAGAAAATATTTTCTCATTTCATTGCATATTTTTTTATTTCCCTTAACAATATGTTGTAGTTCTCATTATATAGGTCCTTTACATTCTTTGTTATGTTTATTCCTAGGTATTTTATTTTTTTGTTATTGCAATCATAGAGGGGATAGTTTTTTTGAGTTTGTTTTCTAATGGTTTGTTGTTGGCATATAGAAACGTTATGTACTTTTGAATATTAATATATTAATTTTGTATCCTACGACCTTATTGTATTGGTTTATTGTTTCTAGTAATCTTTTTGTGTAGTCTTTGGGGTTTTCAATGTATAGGATCATATCATATGCAAAAAGTGAAACCATTATTTCCTTTTTTCTGATATGGATGCATTATATTTCTTTATCTTGTCCGATTGCTCAGGCTAGGACTTCTAGAACAATGTTAAATAAGAGTGGAGTGGGCAACCTTGACTTGTTCCTAATTTAAAGGGGAAAGTCCTCAGTTTTATACCATAAAATATAATGTTAGCTGAAGGTTTATCATAAATGGCCTTTATCATGTTTAGATATTTTTCTTCTATACCCATTTTGTTGAGTGTTTTAAACATAAAATTGTGTTGTATTTTATTGAATGCCTTTTCTGCATCTATTGATAGAATCATGTAATTTTTGTTCTTTGTTTTGTTGATGATATGGTATATTACATTAACTTTTACATATGTTGAAGCGTCCTTGAGATTCTGGGATGAATCCCACTTGATCATGATGTATTATTTTTTTAATATGTTGTTGTATTCAATTTGCTAGTATTTTGTTAAGTATTTTAGCATCTGTATTCATTAGAGATATTGGTCTGTAACTTTCTTTTTTTTTAGGTTTTTTTTATTTTATTTTATAATTTTATTTTTTTAATGGGGTGACATCAATAAATCAGGATACATATATTCAAAGATAACAAGTCCAGGTTATCTTGTCGTTCAATTATGTTGCATACCCACCACCCAAAGTCAGATTGTCCTCTGTCACCTTCTATCTTGTTTTCTTTGTGCCCCTCCCCACCCCCTATCCCTCTCCCATTCCCCCCTCCCTCTCGTAACCACCACACTCTTATCAATGTCTCTTAGTTTCAATATTATGTCCCACCTACATATGGAATAATACAGTTCCTGTTTTTTTCTGATTTACTTATTTCGCTTCGTATCATGTTATCAAGATCCCACCATTTTGCTGTAAATGTTCTGATGTCATCATTTCTTATGGCTGAGTAGTATTCCATAGTGTATATGTGCCACATCTTCTTTATCCAGTCATCTATTGATGGGCTTTTTGGTTGTTTCCATGTCCTGGCCACTGTGAACAATGCTGCAATAAATATGGGGCTGCATGTGTCTTTACGTATCAATGTTTCTGAGTTTTGGGGATATATACCCAGTAGAGGGATTGCTGAGTCATAAGGTAGTTCTATTTTCAGTTTTTTGAGGAACCACCATACTTTCTTCCATAATGGTTGTACTACTTTACATTCCCACCAACAGTGTATGAAGGTTCCTTTTTCTCCACAGCCTCTCCAACATTTGCTATTACCTGACTTGCTAATAACAGCTAATCGAACAGGTGTGAGGTGGTATATCATTGCAGTTTTGATTTGCATTTCTCTAGTAGCTAAAGAAGATGAGCATCTTTTCATATATCTGTTGGCCATTTGTATTTCTTCCTGGGAGAAGTGTCTATTCATATCCTCTTCCCATTTTTTTATTGGATTGTTTGTTTGTTTGTTGTTGAGTTTTATGAGTTCTTTGTATATTTTGGATATTAGGCCCTTATCTGAGCTGTTGTTTGAAAATATCATTTCCCATTTAGTTGGCTTTCTGTTTATTTTGTTATCAGTTTCTCTTGCTGAGCAAAAACTTCTTAGTCTGATGTAGTCCCATTCATTAATTTTTGCCTTCACTTCTCTTGCCATTGGAGTCAAATTTATAAAATGCTCTTTAAAACCCAGGTCCATGAGTTGAGTACCTATGTCTTCTTCTATGTACTTAATTGTTTCAGGTCTTATGTTTAGATCTTTGATCCATTTTGAGTTAATTTTTGTACAGGGGGAGAGACTGTAGTCCAGTATCATTCTTTTGCATGTGGCTTTCCAGTTTTCCCAGCACCATTTATTGAAGAGGCTTTCTTTGCTCCATTGTGTGTTGTTGGCCCCTTTATCAAAAATTATTTGACTATATATATGTGGTTTTATTTCTGGATTTCTATTCTGTTCCATTGGTCTGAGAGTCTATTTTTCTGCCAATACCATGCTGTTTTGATTGTCGTGGCCCTATAATAGAGTTTGAAGTCAGGTATTGTTATGCCCCCAGCTTCATTCTTTTTCTTTAGGATTGCTTTGGCTTTCGGGGTTTTTTATAGTTCCATATAAATCTGATGATTTTTTGCTCTATTTCTTTTAAAAATGTCATTAAAATTTTGATGGGAATTGCATTAAATTTGTATATTGCTTTGGGTAATATAGCCATCTTGATTATATTTATTCTTCCTAGCCAAGAACAAGGTATATTCTTCAATCTCATTATATCTTTTTCGATTTCCCTTAACAATGGTTTATAGTTTTCATTATATAAGTCCTTTACATTCTTTGTTATGTTTATTCCTAAGTATTTTATTTTTTTTGTGGCAATCGTGAAGGGGATTATTCTTTTGAGTTCCTTCTCAGTTGTTTCATTGTTGGCATATAGAAAGGCTATTGACTTCTGTATGTTAATTTTGTATCCTGCGACCTTACTGTATTGGCTTATTGTTTCTAGTAGTCTTTTTGTGGATTCTTTGGGGTTTTCGATGTATAGGATCATATCATCTGCAAAAAGTGATACCTTTACTTCTTCTTTTCCGATATGGATGCCTTTTATTTCTTTGTCTTGCCTGATTGCTCTAGCTAGAACCTCTAGTACCACATTAAATAAGAGTGGAGAGAGTGGACAACCCTGTCTTGTTCCTGACTTAAGGGGGAAAGCCTTCAGTTTAGTGCCATTTAATATGATGTTAGCTGATGGTTTATCATATATGGCCTTTATTATGTTGAGATATTTTCCTTCTATACCCATTTTGTTGAGAGTCTTAAACATAAAATTGTGTTGTATTTTATCGAAAGCCTTTTGTGCATCTATTGATAAGATCATGTAGTTTTTGTTCTTTGTTTTGTTGATATGGTGTATTACGTTAACCGTTTTCCGTATGTTGAAACATCCTTGAGATTCTGGGATGAATCCCACTTGATCATGATGTATTATTTTTTTAATATGTTGTTGTATTCGATTTGCTAGTGTTTTGTTTAGTATTTTAGCATCTGTATTCATTAGAGATATTGGTCTGTAGTTTTCTTTTTTTTTGCCATCCTTGCCTGGTTTTGGTATGAGGGTTATGTTGGCCTCATAGAATGTGTTTGGAAGTATTGCTTCTTCTTCAATTTTTTGGAAGACTTTCAGTAGAATAGGAACCAAGTCTTCTTTGAATGTTTGATAAAATTTGCTGGTATAGCCGTCAGGGCCTGGACTTTTATTTTGGGGGAGGTTTTTAATGGTTTTTTCTATTTCTTCTCTACTGATAGGTCTGTTTAGGCTTTCTGCTTCTTCTTCACTCAGTCTAGGAAGGTTGTATTGTTCTAGGAATTTATCCATTTCTTCTAGGTTGTTGAATTTAGTGGCATAAAGTTTTTCATAGTATTCTACAATAATTCTTTGTATATCTACGGTGTCTGTGGTGATTTCTCCTCTTTCATTTTGGATTTTGTTTATATGAGTTCTTTCTCTTTTTTCCTTGGTAAGTCTTGCCAAGGGTTTGTCAATTTTGTTGATCTTTTCAAAGAACCAGCTCCTTGTTCTATTAATTTTTTCTATAGTTTTTCTGTTCTCTAATTCATTTATTTCTGCTCTGATTTTTATTATCTCCTTTCTTCGGCTGGTTTTGGGTTGTCTTTGTTCTTCTTTTTCTAGTTCCTTAAGGTGGGAAGTTAAGTGGTTCACTTGGGCTCTCTCTTGTTTGTTCATATATGCCTGAAGCGATATGAACTTCCCTCTTATCACTGCTTTTGCTGCATCCCATAGATTCTGATATGTCGTATTGTCATTTTCATTAGTCTGTATATATCTTTTGATCTCTGCACTTATTTCTTCTTTGACCCATTCATTTTTTAAAAGTATGTTGTTTAGTTTCCACATTTTTGTGGGATTTTTTTCCTCTTTTTTGCAGTTGAATTCTAGTTTCAAGGTTTTATGATCAGAAAATATGCTTGGTACAACTTCAATTTTTCTGAATTTGCTGATGTTGTTTTTGTGGCCCAACATATGGTCAATTCTTGAGAATGATCCATGTACACTGGAGAAAAATGTATACTCAGTCACTTTGGGATGAAATGTCCTGTAGATGTCTATCATATCCAGGTGCTCTAGTGTTTTGTTTAAGGCCACTATGTCTTTGTTGATTCTCTGTTTGGATGACCGATCTAGAGCCGTCAGCAGTGTATTGAGGTCTCCAAGTATGATTGTATTTTTGTCAGTTTTTGTTTTATGGTCAATAAGTAGCTGTCTTATATATTTTTGTGCTCCTTGGTTTGGGGCATATATATTAAGAATTGTTATGTCTTCTTGATTCAGTGTCCCCTTAGCCATTATGAAATGGCCATTTTTGTCTCTGAGTACTTTTCCTGTCTTGTAGTCAGCATTATCCGATATGAGTATTGCTACACCTGCTTTTATTTGGATGTTATTTGCTTGCAGTATTGTTTTCCAGCCTTTGACTTTGAATTTGTTTTTATCCTTGTTACTTAGATGAGTTTCCTGTAGGCAGCATACAGTTGGATTTTCTTTTTTAATCCATTCTGCTACTCTGTGCCTTTTTATTGGTGAGTTTAATCCGTTTACATTTAGTGTAATTATTGATACTTGTGAGTTCCCTATTGCCATTTTATAGATTGCTTTCTGTTAGTTTTGTGTCTTGTTTGATCCTTCTCTTTCGTTTTTCTATCTTTTGTTTTTATTTGGTTGTATTCCATACATCTTTCCTCTGTTGCTATCTTTTTTATCTCATGTGCTTCTGTGGTGGTTTTTTCAATGGTGGTTACCTTTGAGTAATGAAAAGGGTCCCCACTCTGTTCATTGTAGCGAACTATTTTGTGAGTACTTTTGCACTCCATCGTCCTTTGCTACTGTTAATCTCCGTCTTCTCCCCATCTTTTCTGTTGTTGTTGTCACAGTTTAAATTTGGTTTTATTGTGTTCTTCTTGGAGCTTTTACTTGTGGCTCTGTTTTTTTTTTTGTTCTTTGTATCTGATTGGAGAACCCCCTTTAGTAATTCCTGGAGTGAGGGTTTTCTGATGATAAATTCCCTCATCTTTTCTGTATTTGTGAATGTTTTTATTTCTCCTTCGTATTTGAAGGATAGCTTTGATGGGTATAGTATTCGTGGCTGAAAGGTCCTCTCTTTCAGGACTTTAAATATTGGGGTCCACTCTCTTCTAGCTTGTAGAGTTTCTGCTGAGAAATCTGATGATAATCTAATAGGCCTTCCTTTATATGTTGTATTCTTCTTTTCCCTGGCTGCCTTGAGAATTTTTTCTTTGCTGTTGGTTTGTGTCAATTTCATTATGATATGCCTTGGAGTAGGTTTGTTGGGGTTAAGAAAACTTGGAGTTCTGTTTGCTTCTTGAACTTGAGGCTTTAGTTCTTTCCACAGGCTTGGGAAATTCTCATCTATTATTTGTTTAAGTATGTTCTCCATTCCATTTTCTCTCTCTTCTCCCTCTGATATACCTATTATTCTTATGTTATTCTTTTTGATGGAGTCTGATAATTCTTGTAGGGCTATCTCATTTTTTTTAATTTTTGAGTCTCTTTTTTCTCTCTGTTGTGCCTTAAGCTGCTTGTCTTCTATTTCACTAATCCTCTCTTCTATCTGACCTGTTCTATTAGCTAAGCTTGTTACTTCATTTTTCAGCTCGTGAATTGAGTTTTTCATCTCTGTTTGATTTGTTTTTATAGTTTCAATTTTCTTGGACATATATTCTTTGTGTTCATGGAGTTGTTTTCTGAGCTCCCTATATTGCCTTTCTGTGTTTTCTTGTATATCTCGGAGGATTTTTAGGATTTCTATCTTGAATTCTCTGTCATTTAGCTCCAAGGTATCCAATATATTAAAATTTTTCTCCATAGATTTTTCCTCATCTAGCTGGGTTACCTCTCTTTCTTTTGTATCCATGATATTCGATTTTCTTTTCCTTAATGGCATCTGAGGGTGGTTTTGTTGATAGTATTAATGAGATTTAATAAAGAATAAAAAGTTAAAAAAAATAAAAAATAACAAATCGAAGAGTTGTTTTTTTTAAAAAAAATTAATAATGAAATAAAGAAAAATAAAATAAAATAAAAATTTTTTAAAAAAGGAAATTATTCCCCCCCTCCTTTTTTCCTCTCCTCTCCTCTCCTCTCCCCTCTTTCTTGAGAAAATCTTGTGGTGGAATGTGAGTTATAACAAACAATGCCTGTGATGGAGGGCCTGAATTGGGGAAAAGTAATAAAGGGGCAAAAAAGAGAGAAAAAAAAGAAAAAAAAAGGAAAAAAGAAAAAAAAGCGTATGGACCCACAAAAAGCAAATAAGGAAAAAATTTGGGTCAAGAATAAAATGATTTTCTTTTAGGTTGGTTGTCTAAGAGTTATGATGAGAGGAATAAGAGGAAAACGGAAAAATGGGGGGACAAATTAAAAACTTACTATTGTATTTAGTGGAACAAGAACTAGATAATATGGAGAGCCAGGGATGGGAGCACTGCTAGTGAGTTAAAAAGGTGAAGTAAAAACCCCCCAAAATGCCACAAACATAGGTTTGAGTCCCAGATAAGATAATTTGTTTGTTATTGAGGTTTGAATGAGAGGAGATGTAAAGGAGAAAGGAAGAAACTAATATAGAGGGAGAAAAGAAAGAGAGAGAGAGAAAAAAAGAGGGAACCACTAAAAGAAGAAAAAAGAAAGGAGAGAGAGAGAGAGTTAAGGGTTTTGGAGTGCAACCCTCATAGAGAGAAAGGAAGAGAAGAGAAATGATAATGGGAGATGTAACACTTATGGGTAGTGTAGTTCAAGGAGAGGAGAGAGTAAGACCGGTAGAGAGTTAATCGGCCAAATTGGAGGAGGAAAAAAAAGTCTCAAGAATGAAGATAAGAGAAACAAACGAACAAATATAATAAAATGGGATAGGTTATAAAGTCTGCAGATTATTCTTGATTTTGAGAGGTTATCTCCTTGCTTTTTCTTTTCTCTCCCTCTTCCTGGTCGGTGACTCTGTACCCCGGGTTCTGCCCCTTTGGCACGCTCAGGTAGAGGTTTGCAGTTGATAAGTCTCTATGGCAATGTCATGTATTGTGCTTTAGTCTCATTGAGAGTCGAGGCTCATTACCATTTATAGGCTCCGACAGTGAGAGAGTCTGCATTCCTGGAGCCTTTCTCCTAGTCTTTCCTTCCTCAATTAGTAGCCTGATAATCCAGCTATGGGGTTGCTGCTGCCTCTGCCTGGATAGTAATAGGCTCAAAGAGCTGGCAACTCCCCACTCTATTTCCACTCAGCACAGGGCTCTGGGTAAGGCTCAGTCAGTCATAGCTGCTAGCATAATCAGGCAGGCTTTCCGCCCACTCAAAGACCTCTGGCTCTGCCACTCTGTCCAGTAACACAAGCGGGCGCCCACTTCCAGGGTGCTTGGAGGAAACTCTCACTCACTGTCTGCAACCAGGATATCCGGCCAGCAGTCTCACGCTCTGAGTGAAACCCCCAACCACAGGGAAAAGTTGCAGCATTGGAATTGAGTCTCGCTCCGACCCCATGCACGGCTTTTGCAAGGCGCTGGGACGGCCCGAGATTCTGCTTTGGCCCACACAAAGGCCCCTGACTCTGCCCCTCTGTGCGATAACACGGGCGCGCACTGCGGAGGCACTCGGAGGAATCGCTCACTCCTTATCTGCACGCGCAAACCAGGATATGAGGCCGGCCGAGGTTCCCTCTGAGTGAAACACCCTCCAGCATGGAAAATCTCCACCGTTGGAATTAGTTCTCACTCCCTCCCGTGCGTGGCTTTCCCAGGGCACTGGGGCTGTTCAGAGACTCTGCCCTCGGCCCACAGAAAGGCCTCTGACCCTGCCTCTCCGTGGGGCAACACGGGCACCCACTTCCGGGGCTTAGGAAGAAATCTCTCGCCCACTAACTGCGCACCGACCAGGAGACCGGGTAAAATGGCCACTCCGCTTGTCTTTCTTTGTTTGGGTTTGGCGCGAGTGTTAGCTTGTATTGCCCGGCTTGCCACAGGATCAGATTTTCCTCGGCTTGCATCTCCGTGCCACAGCCTGGTTCAGCCGTTTGTGCTGTGGCGGCCTGGATCTATTCACCCCCTTTGCCCGCCTCAGTTTCTATATTCACAGTTACCAGAGAAAGCCGCCCTGTTTAGGTTAGTGAGGAAGGCGGAGCATTTCTTACTCCCTATTTCCTTCGGGGTTTGGTTATATATTTAGCCAATTTTTCACTCAATCATACCTTTGGGTGTATTGCGAAGCATCTGAAAGCTCCAAGTAGAGGTTTTTCTGTTTCTGGTTGAAGATCTTGTTGAGGTTTGGGGGAGATTTATCAGTATCGCTTCCTACCCTGCCATTACTCTGACGTCATCTCCTGTAACTTTCTTTTTTTGTGTCATCCTTGCCAGGTTTCAGTATGAAGGTTATGTTAACCTCATAAAATGTGTTTGGAAATATTGATTTTTTAATTTTTTGGAAGACTTTCTGTAGAATAAGAACAAAGTCTTCTTTGAATGTTTGATAGAATTCACTAGTATAGCTGTCTAGGCCTGGACTTTTATTTTTGGTGAGGTTTTTAATAGTTTTTTCTATTTTCTCCCTGCTTATTGGTTTGTGTAGGCTTTCTGCTTCTTCATGACTCAGTCTATGCAGGTTGTACTTTTCAAGAAATTTATCCATTTTTTCTAGATTGTTGAATTTAATGGCATATAGTTTTTCATAGTATTCTACAATAATTCTTTGTATATCTATGATATCTGTGGTGATTTTTCCTCTTTTATTTTGCATTCTGTATATATAAGTCCTTCCTAATTTTTTCCTGGTGAGTCTTGCCAAGGGTTTGTCAATTTTGTTGATCTTTTCAAAGAACCAGCTTCTTGTTTTATTAATTTTTTCTAGTTTTTTTTGTTCTCTATTTCATTTATTTCTGCTCTGATTTTTATTTTTTTTCTTTCTCCTGCTGGTTTTGAGTTGTCTTTGTTCTTCTTTTTCTATTTCCTTAAGGTGTGAAGTTAAGTGGTTTATTTTAGCTCTCTCTTGTCTGTTCATATAGGCCTGAAATGATATGAACTTCACTCCTATTACTGCTTTTGCTGCATCCCAGAAATTCTGATATGTCATTTTCATTTGTCTTTATATATCTTTTGATCTCTGCTTATTTCTTCTTTGACCCACTCATTTTTAAAAAATATTCAATATGTTGTTTAGTTTCCACATTTTTGTGGAATTTTTTACCTCTTTTTTGAAGTTGAATTCTAGGTTCAAGGCTTTATGATCAGAAAATATTCTTGGTACAATTTCAATTTATCTGTATTTTCTGATGTTATTTTTGTGGCCCAACAAATGGTCAGTTCTTGAGAATGTTCCTTGTACACTAGAGAAAAATGTGTACTCTGTCACTTTGGGATGAAATGTCCTGTTGATGTCTATCATATTCAATTGCTCTAGTGTTTAATTTAAGGCCAATATTATTTTATTGATTTTTTGTTTGGATGAACGATCTAGATCCATCAGTGGCATATTGAGGTCTCCAAGTATGATTGTATTTTTGTCAGTTTTTGTTTAAAGGTCAGTCAGTAGCTGTCTTATATATTTTGGTGCTCCTTGGTTTGGTGCATATATTTTAAGAATTATTATGTCTTCTTGATTGAGATTCCCCTTAATCATTATGAAATGACCATTTTTGTTTCTGATTAGTTTTACTTTTTTGTAGTCAGCATTGTTAGATATGAATATTGCTACACCTGCTTTTTTTTGGATATTTGTTTGGGGTATTGTTTTCCAGCCTTTCACTTTAATTTGTTTTTATCCTTGTTGATTAGTTAGTTTCTTGTAGGCAGCATACAATTGAATTTTCTTTTTTAATCCATTCTGCTACTCTGTGTCTTTTTATTGGTGAGTTTAATTTTTTTTACATTTGGTGTAATTATTGACACTGAAGTGTTCCCTGTTGCTATATTATATATTGCTTTCTGTTAGTTTTGTATCTGGTTTGATTTTTCTCTTTTGTTTTTATGTCATTTGTTTTTGTTTTGTTATAATCCATATTTCTTTCCTCTGTTACTAACTGTTAAGTCATGTGCTTTTGTGGTGTTTATTTCAGGGGTGGTTACCATTAAGTAATGAAAAGGGTACCTACCATGTTCATTGTAGTACACTATCTTATGAGTGCTTCTGCATTCCATTGTTTTTTGCTACTGTTAATCTTTGTCCTCTCCCCTTTTTTTGTTTTTGTTATCACAGTTTAATTTTGGTTTTATTGTGTTCTTGGTGGAGCTTTTCCTTGTGGTTTTGTTTTCTTTTGTTTTTTGTATCTGGTTGGAAAACCCCCTTTAGTATTTCCTGGAGTGGGAGTTCTCTGATGATAAATTCTCTCATCTTTTCTGTATTTGTGAATGTTTTTATTTCTCCTTCATATTTGAAGAATAGCTTTGATGAGTATAGTATTCTTGGATGAAAATTTCTCTTTTTTATAACTTTAAATATTGGGGTCTACTCTCTTCTAACTTGTAGAGTTTCTGCTAAGAAATCCGATGATAATCTAATAGGTCTTCCTTTATATGTTTTATTCTTCTTTTCTCTGGCTACCTTGAGATTTATTTCTTTGTCTTTGTTTTGTGCCAATTTCATTATGATGTGCTTTGGAGTAGGTTTGTTGGGGTTAAAATAACTCGGTATTCTGTTTGCTTCTTAAATTTGAGGCTTGAGTTCTTTCCATAGGCTTGGGAAGTTCTCGTGTATTATTTGTTTGAATATGTTCTCCATTCCATTTTCTCTGTCTTCTCCTTCTGATATACCTATTATTCTTATGTTACACTTTTGGATGAAGTCAGACAACTCCTGTAGGGTTTTCTCATTTTTTTAAATTCTTGAGTTTCTCTTTTCTTCTCTCTGTTTTGCCTCAAGTTGCCTGTCTTCTATGTCACTAATCTTGTCTTCTATCTAGCCTCTTCTATTAGCTAAGCTTGTTATCTCGTTTTTCAGTTCATGAATTGAGTTTTTCATCTCTGCTTGATTTGTTTTCATAGTTTTAATTTTCTTGGTAATATATTCTTTGTTTTTGTTGTTTTTTTGAGCTCCCTAAATTGCCTTTCCTTGTTTTATTGTATATCTCTGAGTATTTTTTAGGATTTCTATTTTAAATTCTCGCTCATTTAACTCCAAGGTTTGCAATCTATTAAATTTTTTTTCTATAGATTTTTTTCTCATTTATCTGTGCTATATCTCTCTCTTTGTATCCATGATATTTTATTTCTTTTTCCTTAAGGAAAAAGAAATCTTAAGGTGGTTTTTAATACCACTAATGAGAATTAATAAAGAATAAAGAGTAAATAAAATTAGACAAAATAAAAATTTAATTAGAAAATTATTATTTCTTTTTTTTCTTCTTTGAGAAAATACCATGAAAAACTGAGAATTATATTGTGCTAAATGGAACAAAAACTACCTATAAGAGAGGACCTGAGTTAGGTATAAATGATAAAGTGACAAAAAAGAGGTAGGGACCCACAAAATGCAAAAAAATATAAAAAATTTGATCAAGAATAAAACAATTTGCTTGTAAGTGATGGTCAACTGAGAGATATAGTAAAAGGGATAAGAGGGAAACAAGAAAAAAATACTAGTATATTAAGTGGAACAAAAACTACATAGAATGAAGAGCGGGGGTTGGGGGAAATGCTAATGAGTTAAGAATGAAATAAAAAGCATACAAAATGCCACAAAGAAAAACTTTAAATCCAAAATAAAATAATTTTTTACAAATGAGGATCAAATGAGAAGAAATGTAGAGGAGAAAAGAAAAAACTAAGAGAGTAGAGAAAAGAAAAAGGGGAAAAAGAAAAAAAAGAGAGAGTTAAAAGGATTTCAGAGTGTAACCCTCATAGAGATAAAGAAAAAGGAAAAAAAATAGAAAATATAACACTTATGGGTAATGTTGTTCAAGATGAAGAGAAAAGAATAAGATGAGCAGAGAATGAAAAAACCAAGGTGGAAGAAGAAAAATAAATAAAGATAAGAAGATGAAAGAAACAAAAAAAGTGGAAAAAGTTATAAAGACTGTTAAAGACTGGATTTTTCCTGATTTTGAGAGTTTCTCTTCTTCTTTTTTCTTTCCTCTCCCTCTTCCTGGTTGATGGCTCTTTACCCCAGGCTCTACCCCTGTGGCATGTTTAGGTAGAGATTTGCAGTTGATGTGTCTTTATGGCGATGTCAAATACTAAGCCTCTGTCTCAGTGGTAGTCGGGGCTTGTTAGCATTTGCAGGCTCCAACAATGGGAGATTCCATTTTCCCAGAGCCTCTCTCCTAGTCTCTCCTTCCTGAATTAGCAGCCTAATGATCCAGCTATGAGGTTGCCACTGCCACTGCCTGGAGATTAAGAGGTTCAAAGAGCTGGTAAATTCCCACTCTATCCCCACTCAACGCAGGGCTCTGGGTAAGGCTCTGTCAGTCAGAGATGCCAGCATAGTCAGGCAAGTTTGGAAGCCAATTGCTCTCAAGGTGCTTTTCTATGAACTTCCAGGCATGTCCAGTATGCCTCAGCACTCTGTGGGACCACTCTCCCTAGGCTTTTTGCACTTTGTAACCTGATTTGGCTGGGAAGAAGATGCCCTAGTCATTGCCTGCAGAACAGGAGGTCTAAAAAGCTGCCAAGTCCTTCTTTTTAGCGCACAGCCCTGAGTATGAAAGCTCTGCCAATCAGAGCCACCAGCTTAAGCAGATAGGGGGCATGTTGACTTATGTTCTGGCTCCTTTCTAAGTTTCCCCAGGTACATCTAGTTAAATTTATCTTAGCTTTCCATAGTATTGCTCTCTGTAGGCTTCTTTCTTGTTAAAAAGCCTACAGCCTAGCCTGTCCAATTTCTGCAATGTTCGCTGAGGTCTGTTATGTAGGAATTTGTTTTTCACCCTGTATTGGCTGACAGGAGGTGGCTCCAGCCCCTATGTGCAGAGGAAGAGGCACTAAAAAATATCACATCTCTTTTCTTAAATCACTGAGCTGAGAGAGAAGACCTTATCAGCCAGAGCTGCTTAAGCCTGTTGGGTAGTGAGCAGACTGTGGGTTTAACTAAATTCAGTGATAGGATCTGCAGATCTGCTCCAGAGACTGTCTGTAAACTGCTTGCGTGCCCCTCCCCCTAGCACTTCTGTACTTTTTCTTCCCCGGGATGTTAGCCTGGATGGCTGTGTGAGGCGACTCCCCTGCCCAAAGAATTCCAGGCATAGGAAAGTTCACTTTCGCGCACTCCACGCATGCTGTTGCTGAGGGAGTAAGGAGCACACCGAGACTCTGATTGCAGCCCATGCAGACGCCTCTGACACTGCCCCTTTTTCCAGGAACACAAGCACCCACACCCAGGGTGCTAGGAGGAACCTCTCGCACACTGTTCGCACTCGCCAACCAGGAATTCTGGTGCAATGGTGGCCACCACTCGCTCGCTCTTGCCAAGGTCCAGCGACAGTGTTAGCTAGCGTGGACTGAGTCACTGCAGGCACACTGTTTCCTCAGCATGAACATCTGTGCCCCAGACCAGCTCCCTCTACATCCCCAGCCCCCACTCTCTGTCAGTTCCAAGTGAAAGCAGCCTTGCTCAGTTTAGTGTGGAAGGCAGTGTTCTGTTCTCTGTCTTATTTCCTTCAGGGTTGATTATATATTTACCAACTTATCACCCAATCATACCTTCTTGTTCAGTGTGTGGGACTTCCAGACTCTCCAGGGATAGATTTTTCTGTCTCTGCTTGTAGAACTTCTTGAAATTTTGGGGAGAGGTATCGGGAGTGCTCCTCATGGTGCCATTTCTCTGATGTCACTCCTATAAGAGATTTTCAGATTCAGTGTTAATTAACCTCTTTGAGCACACACAAAAGCCAAGCTACACAGTTGTATTAAGCTCTGCCTGTAATCCTTCTGAAAATGTCTTTCCTTCCCACAGCTGTAACAGGTTTGTTGTGTTGGATATAGACTGTCTCACTTTCCCAACCTTCAGGTCTATTCTGAAGGCCTTGTCTTAAAGATATTACTCATTTTTTTTTCCAGTGTGGCGGGTGTTGTTTAAGAAGAGAGAAGGGTTGCATGTGGGGAATTTGAGTATCTAAACTGGTTTTGTATTTAAAGGAACCCTGGATCCAAACATAACATTTCAGCTTTTTGTTGTTGTTTTTATCTTATTTTTATTAATTTTTAATGCAGTGACATTGATAAATCAGGGTACATATATTCTGAAAAAAACATCTCCAGATTATTTTGACTTTTGATTATGTTGCATACCCCTCATCCAAAGTCAAATTTTCTTCCGTAACCTTCTATCTGGTTTTCTTTGTGCAGCGTTTTGTTGTTTAAAGGAAAGGGATGAAGGCCTCTTCTTCTGTACCTACTTACTGCTGGTTAGAGTCAGTAAAATATCTAAGGGGGAGGCTGGTAAGAGGTTTCGACTAGGTAGTCAGAACAGTTTTTACTAGCCCTTACCATGCCCAAGGTGCCATATCCTGTTTTATATGCCTAGGGTTTTTTTTAAATATTTTTATTCATTTTATAAAGGAGAGAGAGAGGAGAAGAGAGAGAGAGGAGAGAGAGAAGGGGGAGGAGCAGGAAGCATCAACTCCCATATGTGCCTTGACAAGGCTAGCCCATGGTTTTGAACCAGCAACCTCAGCTTTTCCAGATTGGTGCTTTATCCACTATACCACCACAAGTCAGGCTGCCTAAGTTTTATATCTTGTTCTAATTGATTCAACCATCTGCTTAGTAAAAGTGCTTTGTAATGCATTTTCCCTGATACTTTTCCTAAAGTCTTTAAAAACCTGGCATAGCAAGGGTTCATAGCACAGAGGCTGACCAGATGTCCTGATTGTTGAAAAAATTTGTACAAATTACCCATCTTTCTCTATTTATTCCTGAAGACATCTCTCAATCTTACTTTTCCATAGAGAAAAAAACTGTGTGGGATTCACTGGAGATGAAGTCTTAGCGGGTGTACTAGTAGCCTGCTCATCAGGATTGGGGGTAGACTTATTCCATTACTGAATAGTAGAAACAGCTAGGTGACAGAAATTCCAATCGATGAGATGTTGAACTGTGGTGAGGCCAATGGAATTATGAAACCACTGTTCAAAATTTTCACAATTATCTAAGTCTAAACTTTTCTCCTTCAGATACTAAGGGCATTGTTGTCCCATCATGAGCAAGAGGAAATTTAAATTTTGATCTGACATCTTGCATCTTAAAGAAGTTCCTTTAGCTATAATTTGAGATGCAGCTGTTCAGAGGAAAGGGAATTCCCCATGATGAAAAAGAGATGAAGAGAAAGGGAAATCCCCTGGCCTGATCCCTAAAAGTGACCTCGTCACACACATTCAAAAAATTTTCTCTTGCTTCTTGTGTCCTTTACAAAATGGAATGAGCAGATGTCTTTTCTTTTTCCAAGCTTTTGGAGGTTGTTTCTTCTGGTTCTTTAGGCACAGAACCACTTGTTACAGCAGCATTGAACTAGACAAAATAAAAAACCAGTCATTCTTTTCTTATTCTTCACACAGGGAACCACTTGTCATGAGGACCATAAACCACTCAGAGGCAAGATGAAATGCTCTGAAGGGCTGAGAGGAGACAACATCCTTGGTCAGCAGGAAAAAATACTAAAACCCCATCCCCAACCTTACTAAGATTTTTATCAGACAGTACAAATAACTCAAGGAAGCAGACAGAAATTTTCAGGAGGTGAAATAAAAGTAAAGGAACATGCTGTCTTCTAATCTCTGTTCTCAGATATTAAACATATCCTGTGTTGCTGAATTTTATCTTACAGTTTTGTTGTTTCCAACACACACTGTTTCCAGTTTGGGTGAGAGAGGTCCCTGAACTCTTGTTGGCTCAGGGCTTTTCCCTTAGGGCACCTCTCTGTCTCTAATTCTTCACAGCATATTCCTACAATTGTAAATATAATAAAGAGTTGTTCTTTAACACTGGGTTTTGAGATAACTTGTTAAGTAGTCATAAATACTGCAATAAGAAGTTAATGTAGTTTGCAGAAGTATAATCTTCAATTACCATAATATTCACTGCTTAAGACTCACTTTTTCCCCTCAAAAGTGGAAGGGAAAATGGGAAAACGCCCATACATCTTATGGAGCAAATGTTTTTTTTTTGTTTGTTTTTTTGTTTTGTTTTTTTTTAGCTGCTGCAGGGCCCTGCACTGGTAAACATATGTAGAATGAGTGCTAGCAAAAGCATAATCATACCTGCCATAGAAGTATGCAGAACCCCAACATCTGTTTAGTGATCTCCTGGTACAGACTTTCAGAGTTGCATGCAGCACAGGAGGAAAGGCAAGTGACAATTTATGGGTGCATTCATCTGGCATCATCAGGGGCACACATGAGAGGCATGTTGCATTGGTGGAGGGCTGCACTGCAGCTGCTGAAGTTCTGTGTAGAGTGCTGATGTCACTTACTGTCCTATTAGAGCTTGACCAGTTTAGAGCACATATTAGTGAAACCACAAAAACATACTTTAAAGAAGTAAAGACACATTTGGCTATAATTACTGGGGGTATTACCCCAAGTTGCATCCTCTCAATGTTTCCATCAAGAAACCATTTAAAGTCTTTATGTGAGAAAAGTGGAATGAATGGATGTCTGTGGGTAGTCATGATCTGACACCAACTGGATGAATGAAGAGACTCACTATCATTCAAGATTGTGAATGGGTAAAAGCATCATGGCAGTCAGTGAAGAATGAAACCATGGTACAATCATTAAAAAAATGTGGCATACCCATGTTTATTGCAGCATTGTTCACAGTGGCCAGGACATGGAAACAACCAAAAAGCCCATCAATAGATGACTGGATAAAGAAGATGTGGCACATATACATTATGGAATACTACTCAGCCATAAGAAATGATGACATCGGAACATTTACAGCAAAATGGTGGGATCTTGATAACATGATATGAAGCGAAATAAGTAAATCAGAAAAAAACAGTAACTGCATTATTCCATACGTAGATGGGACATAATAGTTAAACTAAGAGACATTGATAAGAGTGTGGTGGTTATGGGGGGGAAAGGAGAATGGGAGAGGGAAAGGGGGTAGGGAGGGGCACAAAGAAAACAAGATAGAAGGTGACAGAGGACAATCTGACTTTGGGTGGTGGGTATGCAACATAATTGAACGGCAAGATAACCTGGACTTGTTATCTTTGAATATATGTATCCTGATATATTGATGTCACCCCATTAAAAAAATAAAATTATTAAAAAAATGTGGCATAAGCAAGCAATGCTTTAGGTGGCACTGAAGATGGTATCATATATGAAAATAGTGAAGAAAGTGATACTAGTGATAGTGAGCAACTGAACTTCTTAAATAATGATACTGATGAGTTTCCGGGGTTCCTGGAAAACTAGAAGAGTACTTGAACATTAAAGTCTCTCTCTTTTTTATACAGAGACAAAGAGTCAGAAAGAGGGATAGATAGGGACAGACAGACAGGAATGGAGAGAGATGAGAAACATCAATCATCAGTTTTTTGTTGCGACACCTTAGTTGTTCATTGATTGCTTTTTCATATGTGCCTTGACTGTGGGCCTTCAGGAGACCAAGTAACCCCTTTCTCGAGCCAGCAATTTTGGGTCCAAGCTGGTGAGCTTTGCTCAAACCAGATGAGCCTGCACTTAAGCTGGCGACCTTGGGGTCTCGAACCTGGGTCCTTCTGCATCTAAGTCCAATGCTCTATCCACTGCACCCCACCTGGTCAGGCCATTAAAGTCTCTTC
Organism: Saccopteryx bilineata; assembly: GCF_036850765.1. Taxonomy (NCBI): domain Eukaryota; kingdom Metazoa; phylum Chordata; class Mammalia; order Chiroptera; family Emballonuridae; genus Saccopteryx; species Saccopteryx bilineata. The sequence goes on along the minus strand of NC_089502.1, from coordinate 83,666,007 downwards.
TCACTTGTTAACAGTGCTAATGATTGTTAATACTGCTGTTGATTTTACATTGTTGAGATATTATTGTGATATATTTTATTAAATATTTTAACACACCATTTGGTTCAGAATATTTTTTTCTTATATTCCTCCTTAAAACTCTCAGTGCATCTTATGGTGAGGTACATCTTATGGAGTGAAAAATATGGTATTTGATTATCCTCATGTAGATATATACACTGCATCTAAGAAGGTACTCTTTTGAACAGCATACAAGGTGGCTATAGATGGCTTGAGAAATCCAGCAACTGGACTTTTTGACTCTTGGGAAGACAGTTTCCTAGCAGGACAATATTTTATGACTAACATGCAAATGATGTCCCACAAGTGTAAAATTAGATTCAGAATTTACACTAACAATGATCTCAGTTTTGGACCATGATTATTCACAGAGCAATATGATACAGACTTATTTAATTTAGGGACAAAATATTTCAAAATATATTAAAAAATATCAGTACTTCAAGTCATGGCAATGTTTGTCTTCCCCTCAACACACTTAGTCTTTCTTCTTAGCCTGCGATTTCACTCCTGGGCCTTAGATGAGCTTACTTTATTTCTGTGCCTATATAATGTGGTTAAAGGCATTCATAATGATTTATAAAATTGCCTGAAAACTAAAATTGTTGCACTTCTGTTGTTGTTTGCCACCTAGATTTCTCTTTTAAAACAAGTATGCTCATTTTTTTTTTTTTGCTCATTTCTTCAATTGCTAGAGTGTTGGCTTCTGAGAATGCAGAACTGAGTCTTTTCTTATAAATTACCTTTTAATGACCAAGGTCAATACCTTGCCTGGAGCCAGCTCAAAAACATGACTGCTACCTCTGAGGATACAGGTCATTGCCTCATTTCAGAACACCTTTGAGATATCATCTCAGCTCCAGAGCTATCTATGGGCTCAGCCTAAATACTCATTGCTACTTCATTATAGTTCAACTCCTTCCTTTGTCTTACCTTGTTTCTTACTCTCCCATACAGGTGTTATTTTCAAGAACTCCCCATTAGGCCCTGTGCATACAAATATTTGTCGTAAAGTCTGTTTCCTAGAAATCCCACCTGCAACACTCCTCCAGTGGAATATTAAATGAAGATAAAAAAACAAAGCAAAAAGAATGAAATAATGATGAGGAATCTAAGGAAATAGCTATATTTTACAGAGGTCTACAATAATCCCCAGTATTTGTGCTGTGGCCTTATGTAGTAAGTGTTCTGCTGGTTCCAGAGATGCAATCTCCTTGATCTTCAGAGCTGAGTGCTCCAGGGACATCCCTTGTGTGAATTATGTAGGTCCTTCTTTTGTAGTTAAATCTTGTTTGTTTTTAACCTGTTTGCTATTGGAATCAAGCCTCAGTTTTCCTGAGAATTCCTCCTTTGATGAAAGCATGTGAGCTGCTGTGTAGGTGCTGACCACAGCAATCAGAATTTTCCTCAATTGGATTTGGTGCCTGACAAGATCACGCTTTACATATGCTGCTTGTTTAACTAATTGGATTCTGCTCTAATGTCTGAAACTAGGCAATGGCAGAACATATTTCCTGATAGGTCTAATTAGGAGTTAATAATCAAAATTTATAAAGAAATTCTAAAACTCAACACTAAAAAGGTAAAAAAATCCAATTAAAAATGGGCAAAGGGAGAGTAATGGCGGGATAGGAAGCAATACCGATAAATCTCCCCCAAAACTCAACAAGATCTTCAACCAGAAACAGAAAAACCTATACTTGGAGCTTCCAGATATTTCAAAATACACCCGAAGGTATGGTCGAGTGAAAAATTGGCTAAATATATAACCAAACCCCGAAGGAAATAGGGAGTAAGAAATGCTCTGCCTTCCTCACCAAACTAAAAGGGGTGGCTTTCTCAAGGAACTGTGAATATAGAAACTGAGGCGGGCAAAGGGGGTGAATAGATCCAGGCCACGGCACAAATGGCCGAACCAGGCTGTGGCACGCAGATACAAGCCGAGGAAAAACTGTTCCTGTGGCAACCAGGGCAATACAAGCTAACACTCGCGCCAAACCCAGACAAAGAAAGACAAGTGGGGCAGCCATTTTACCTGATCTCCTGGTCGGTGCGCGCAGATAGTGGGCGAGAGATTTCTTCCAAAGCCCCGGGAGTGGGTGCCCGTGTTACCCCACAGAGAGGCAGAGTCAGAGGCCTTTGTGTGGGCCGAAAGCAGAATCTCTGGGCAGCCCCAGTGCCCTGGGAAAGCCGCACATGGGAGGGAGCAAGAACTAATTCCAATGGTGAAACTTTTCCATGCTGGTGGGGGTTTCACTAAGAGGGAAACGTGGCCAGCCTAATATCCTGGTCTGCGCATGCAGATAGCGAGATATTCCTCCGAGTGCCTCAGCAGGGCGCGTCCATGTTATCGCACAGAGGGGCAGAGTCTGGGGCCTTTTTTGTGTCCCAAAGCAGAATCTCGGGCCACCCCAGCACCTTGCAAAAGCCACGCACGGGGACAGAGCGAGAGTCAATTCCAACGCTGGAACTTTTCCATGCGGTTGGGGGTTTCACTCAGAGCGTGAGACTGCTGGCCTGATATCCTGGTCTGTGTGCACAGATAGTGAGTAAGAGTTTCCTCCAAGTGCCCTGGGAGTGGGTGCCTGCCTGTGTTACCGGACAGAGTGACAGAGCCAGAGGTCTTTGAGTGGGCAGAAACCCCACCTGGTTATGCTAGCAGCTATGACTGACTGAGCCTTACCCAGAGGCCTGTGCTGAGTGGAAATAGAGTGGGGAGTTGCCAGCTCTTTGAGCCTCTTACTATCCAGGCAGAGGATGCAGCAACTCCATAGCTGGATTATCAGGATACTAATTGAGGAAGGAAAGACTAGGAGAAAGGCTCCAGGAACACGGACTCTCTCACTGTCGGAGCCTATAAATGCTAATGAGCCTCGACTGCCAACGAGACTAAAGCACAATACATGACATCGCCATAGAGACTTATCAACTGCAAACCTCTACCTGAGTGTGCCAAAGGGGCAGAACCCGGGGTACAGAGTCACCGACCAGGAAGAGGGAGAGAAAAGAAAAAGCAAGAAGATAACCTCTCAAAATCAAGAATAATCTGCAGACTTTATAACCTATCCCATTTTATTATATTTGTTCATTTGTTTCTCTTATCTTCATTCTTGATATTTGTTTTCCTCCTCCAATTTGGCCGATTAACTCTCTGCCGGTCTTACTCTCTCCTCTCCTTGAACTACACTACCCATAAGTGTTACATCTCCCATTATCTTTTCTTTCCTCTTCCTTTCTCTCTATGAGGGTTGCACTCCAAAACCCTTAACTCTCTCTCTCTCTGTCCTCTTTTTTTCTTTTAGTGGTTCCCTCTTTTTCTCTCTCTCTCTTTCTTTTCTCCCTCTATATTAGTTTCTTCCTTTCTATTTACATCTCCTCTCATTCAAACCTCAATAACAAACAAATTATCTTATCTAGGACTCAAACTTATGTTTGTGGAATTTTGGGGGTTTTTTACTTCACCTTTTTAACTCACTAGCAGTGCTCCCATCCCTGGCTCTCCATTTTATCTAGTTCTTGTTCCACTAAATACAATAGTAATTTTTTTTAATTTGTCCCCCCATTTTTCTGTTTCCCTCTTATTCCTCTCATCATAACTCTTAGTCCACCAACAATTAAAAGCAAATCATTTTATTGTTGACCCAAAATTTTTCCTTATTTGCTTTTTGGGGGTCCATACCCCCTTCTTTTTTCTTTCTTTCTTTTTTTTTTTTTGCTCCTTTATTACTTTTCCCCAATTCAGGCCCTCCATCACAGGCATTCTTTGTTCTAATTCACAGTTCACCACAAGACTTTCTCAAGAAAGAGGGGAGAGGAGAGGAAAAAAGGAGAGGGGGAATAATTTCCTTTTTTAATTTTTAAATTTTTATTTTATTTTTCTTTATATCATTAATAATTTTTTTAAAAAAACAACTCTTTTCAATTTTTTTATTTTTTTAACTTTTTATTGTTTATTAAATCTCATTAATACTATCAACAAAACCACCCCCAGATGCCATTAAGGAAGAGAAAATCCAATATCATGGATACAAAAGAAAGAGAGGTAACACAGCTAGATGAGGAAAAATCTATGGAGAAAAAATTTAATATATTGGAAACCTTGGAGCTAAATGACAAAGAATTCAAGATAGAAATCCTAAAAATCCTCCGAGATATACAAGAAAACACAGAAAGGCAATTTAGGGAGCTCAGAAAACAACTCAATGAACACAAAGAATATATGTCCAAGGAAATTGAAACTATAAAAACAAATCGAACAGAGATGAAAAACTCAATTCACGAGCTGAAAAACAAAGTAAGAAGCTTAGCTAAAAGAACAGGTCAGATAGAAGAGAGGATTAGTGAAATAGAATACAAGCAACTTGAGGCACAACAGAGAGAAGAAGAAAGAGACTCAAAAATTTTAAAAAAATGAGATAGTCCTACAATAATTATCTGACTCCATCAAAAAGAATAACATAAGAATAATAGGTATATCAGAGGGAGAAGAGAGAGAAAATGGAATGGAGAACATACTCAAACAAATAATAGATGAGAACTTCCCAAGCCTGTGGAAAGAACTAAAGCCTCAAGTTCAAGAAGCAAACAGAACTCCAAGTTTTCTTAATCCCAACAAACCTACTCCAAGGCATATCATAATGAAATTGGCACAAACCAACAGCAAAGAAAAAATTCTCAAGGCAGCCAGGGAAAAGAAGAATACAACATATAAAGGAAGGCCCATTAGATTATCATCAGATTTCTCAGCAGAAACTCTACAAGCTAGAAGAGAGTGGACCCCAATATTTAAAGTCCTGAAAAAGAGAAACTTTCAACCACAAATATTATACCCATCAAAGCTATCCTTCAAATATGAAGGAGAAATAAAACCATTCACAGATACAGAAAAGATGAGGGAATTCATCATCAGAAAACCCCCACTCCAGGATTTACTAAAGGGGGTTCTCCAATCAGATACAAAACCCCCCCAAAAAAACAGAGCCACAAGTAAAAGCTCCAAGAAGAACACAATAAAACCAAATTTAAACTGTGACAACAACAAAAAGAAAAGGGGGGAGAAGATGGAGATTAACAGTAGCAAAGGACGATGGAGTGCAAAAGTACTCACAAAATAGTTTGCTATAATGAACAGGGTAGAAACCCTTTTCATTATTAAAGGTAACCACCATTGAACAAACCACCACCGAAGCACATGAGATAAAACAGATAGCAACAGAGGAAAGATGTATGGAATACAACCAAATAAAAACAAAAGATAGAAAAACGAAAGAGAAGGATCAAACAAGACACAAAACTAACAGAAAGCAAGATATAAAATGGCAATAGGGAACTCACAAGTGTCAATAATTACACTAAATGTAAAGAGATTAAACTCACCAATAAAAAGGCACAGAGTAGCAGAATGGATTAAAAAAGAAAATCCAACTGTATGCTGCCTACAGGAAACTCATCTAAATAACAAGGAAAAAAAACAAATTCAAAGTGAAAGGCTGGAAAACAATACTGCAAGCAAAAAACATCCAAAAAAAAGCAGGCGTAGAAATACTCATATCTGATAATGCTGACTACAAGACAGCAACAGTACTCAGAGACAAAAACAGCCATTTCATAATGGCTAAGGGGACACTGAATCAAGAAGACATAACAATTCTTAATATATATGCCCAAAACCAAGGAGCACAAAAATATATAAGACAGCTACTTATTGACCTTAAAACAAAAACTGACAAAAATACAATCATACTTGGAGACCTCAATACACCACTGACGGCTCTAGATCGGTCATCCAAACAGAGAATCAACAAAGATATAGCAGCCTTAAACAAAACACTAGAGCACCTGGATATGATAGACATCTACAGGACATTTCATCCCAAAGTGACTGAGTATACATTTTTCTCCAGTGTACATGGATCATTCTCAAGAATTGACCATATGTTGGGCCACAAAAACAACATCAGCAAATTCAGAAAAATCAAAGTTGTACCAAGCATATTTTCTGATCATAAAGCCTTGAAACTAGAATTCAACTGCAAAAAAGAGGAAAAATATCCCACAAAAATATGGAAACTAAACAACATACTTTTAAAAAATGAATGGGTCAAAGAAGAAATAAGTGCAGAGATCAAAAGATATATACAGACTAATGAAAATGACAATATGACATATCAGAATCTATGGGATGCAGCAAAAGCAGTGATAAGAGGGAAGTTCATATCACTTCAGGCGTATATGAACAAACAAGAGAGAGCCCAAGTGCACCAATTAACTTCACACCTTAAGGAACTAGAAAAAGAAGAACAAAGAAAACCGAAAACCAGCCGAAGAAAGGAGATAATAAAAATCAGAGCAGAAATAAATGAATTAGAGAACAGAAAAACTATAGAAAAAATTAATAGAACAAGGAGCTGGTTCTTTGAAAAGATCAACAAAATTGACAAACCCTTGGCAAGACTTACCAAGGAAAAAAGAGAAAGAATTCATATAAACAAAATCCAAAATGAAAGAGGAGAAATCACCACGGACATCGTAGATATACAAAGAATTATTGTAGAATACTATGAAAAACTTTATGCCACTAAATTCAACAACCTAGAAGAAATGGATAAATTCCTAGAACAATACAACCTTCCTAGACTGAGTCAAGAAGAAGCAGAAAGCCTAAACAGACCTATTAGTAGAGAAGAAATAGATAAAACCATTAAAAACCTCTCCAAAAATATAAGTCCAGTCCCTGATGGCTATACCAGCAAATTTTATCAAACATTCAAAGAAGACTTGGTTCCTATTCTACTGAAAGTCTTCCAAAAAATTGAAGAAGAAGCAATACTTCCAAACACATTTTATGAGGCCAACATAACCCTCATACCAAACCAGGCAAGGATGGCACAAAAAAAGAAAACTACAGAACAATATCTCTAATGAATACAGATGCTAAAATACTTAACAAAATACTAGCAAATCGAATACAACAACATATTAGAAAGATAATACATCATGATCAAGTGGGATTCATTCCAGAATCTCATGGGTGGTTCAACATACGTAAAATAGTATCGTAATACACCATATCAACAAAATAAAGAACAAAAACCGCATGATCTTATCAATAAACGCAGAAAAGTCTTTTGATAATATATAACACAATTTTATGTTTAAGACTCTCAACAAAATGGGTATAGAAGGAAAATATCTCAACATGATAAAGGCCATATATGATAAACCATCAGCTAACATCATATTAAATGGCACAAAACTGAAGGCTTTCCCCCTTAAATCAGGAACAAGACAGGGTTGTCCACTCTCTCCACTCTTATTTAATGTGGTACTAGAGGTTCTAGCCAGAGCAATCAGACAAGACAAAGAAATAAAAGGCATCCATATCAGAAAAGAAGAAGTAAAGGTATCACTTTTTGCAGATGATATGATCCTATACATCGAAAACCCCAAAGAATCCACAAAAAGACTACTAGAAACAATAAGCCAATACAGTAAGGTCGCAAGATACAAAATTAACATTCAGAAGTCAATAGCCTTTCTATATGCCAACAATGAAACAACTGAGAAGGAACTCAAAAGAATAATCCCCTTCACGATTGCAACAAAAAAAATAAAATACTTAGGAATAAACATAACAAAGAATGTAAAGGACTTATATAATGAAAACTATAAACCATTGTTAAGGGAAATCGAAAAAGATATATTGAGATGGAAGAATATACCTTGTTCTTGGCTAGGAAGAATAAATATGATCAAGATGGCTATATTACCCAAAGCAATATACAAATTTAATGCCATTCCCATCAAACTTCCAATGACGTTTTTTAAAGAAATAGAGCAAAAAATCATCAGATTTATATGGAACTATAAAAAACCCCGAATAGCCAAAGCAATCCTAAAGAAAAAGAATGAAGCTAGGGGCATTACAATACCTGACTTCAAACTATATTATAGGGTCATGACAATCAAAACAGCATGGTATTGGCAGAAAAATAGACACTCAGACCAATGGAACAGAATAGAAAGTCCAGAAATAAAACCACATATATATAGTCAAATAATTTTTTATAAAAGGGACAACAACACAAAATGGAGAAAAGAAAGCCTCTTCAATAAATGGTGCTGGGAAAACTGGAAAGCCACATGCAAAAGAATGAAACTGGACTACAGTCTCTCTCCCTGTACAAAAATTAACTCAAAATGGATCAAATATCTAAACGTAAGAACTGAAACAATGAAGTACATAGAAGAAGACATAGGTACTCAACTCATGGACCTGGATTTTAAAGAGCATTTTATGAATTTGACTCCACAGGCAAGAGAAGTGAAGGCAAAAATTAATGAATGGGACTACATGAGACTAAGAAGTTTTTGCTCAGCAAGAGAAACTGATAACAAAATAAACAGAAAGCCAACTAAATGGGATATGATATTTTCAAACAACAGCTCAGATAAGGGCCTAATATCCAAAATATACAAAGAACTAATAAAACTCAACAACAAACAGACAAACAATCCAATAAAAAAATGGGAAGAGGATATGAACAGACACTTCTCCCAGGAAGAAATACAAATGGCCAACAGATATATGAAAAGATGCTCATCTTCTTTAGCTATTAGAGAAATGCAAATCAAAACTGCAATGAGATCCCACCTCACACCTGTTCGATTAGCTATTATTAGCAAGACAGGTAATAGCAAATGTTGGAGAGGCTGTGGAGAAAAAGGAACCCTCATGCACTGTTGGTGGGAATGTAAAGTAGTACAACCATTATGGAAGAAAGTATGGTCGTTCCTCAAAAAACTGAAAATAGAACTACCTTATGACCCAGCAATCCCGCTACTGGGTGTATACCCCAAAAACTCAGAAACATTGATACGTAAAGACACATGCAGCCCCATGTTTATTGCAGCATTGTTCACAGTGGCCAGGACATGGAAACAACCAAAAAGCCCGTCAATAGATGACTGGATAAAGAAGATGTGGCACATATACACTATGGAACACTACTCAGCCATAAGAAATGATGACATCAGATTATTTACAGCAAAATGGTGGGATCTTGATAACATGATATGAAGCGAAATAAGTAAATCAGAAAAAACCAGGAACTGCATTATTCCATACGTAGGTGGGTCATAAAATGAAACTAAGAGACATTGATAAGAGTGTGGTGGTTACGGGGGGGAGGGAGGAAAGGGAGAGGGAAAGGGGGAGGGGGAGGGGCACAAAGAAAACTAGATAGAAGGTGATAGAGGACAATCTGACTTTGGGTGATGAGTATGCAACATAATTGAACGACAAGATAACCTGGACTTGTTATCTTTGAATATATGTATCCTGATTTATTGATGTCGCCCCATTAAAAAAAATAAAATTATTTAAATAAAAATGGGCAAAGGAACTGAATAAGCACTTCTCCAAAGAAGACATATAGATAGATGGCCAATAGCCATATAAAAAATGTTCAAAATCACTAATCATTAAGTAAATGCAATTAAAATCACAATGAAGTACTACCTCACTCCTGTTATAATGGCTTTTAACAAATCAGCATACAACAAGTGCTGACAAAGTTGTGGAGAAAAGGAAATCCTCCTGCACTGCTAGGGGAAATGCAGGCTTGCCACTGTGGAAATCAGTATGGTGTTTACTCAAAAAATTAAAAATTAACTTCTTTTGACCCAGCTACCCTACTTTTAGATATATATACTAAGAATCTCAAAACACTGATTCAAAAAAAGTTATGCACTCTCAAGTTTATTGCAGCATTGTTTACAATAGCAGGATCTAGAAACAGTCTAAGTGTCCATCAATGGATAAGTAAACAAAAAAGCAGTGGTACATATACACAATGGAATACTATGCAGCTGTGAAAAAGAAGGTAATCTTACCTATTGCAATGATGTTTATGGACTTGGAGATTATTATGTTAAGTGAAATAAATCAGGCAGAAATAAACAAATATCATATTATCTCCCTTATATATGGAAGCTAATGAACATGGTGAAGTAAGAATAGAACAGAAGCAGAGTTGGGATCATGGGAAGCAGAAGGACAGCTGTCAGAAGGAAAGGAAATGAGAACAAGGGATCAGAGAAGGTGAAGGGATTTGAGAAATTATATATACATAACACTTAGAAACAAATAACAGAACATCAATTCCCAGAAAGAATGGGGGGAGGTTTGGGGGAGAGAAGCAAAGGGGGTATAATGAGGGTCACTTTGTTTGGAGATGAGGGTGTTATATTATTGGGAGACTTGAGTCTATGTTATTAAAACAAATTTAAAAATTTAATAAACACTTTTTAAAAGTTTTAGTCATTATTGCTTCACTTATTTAATATCTTTCTTTTACCTTTCCTTCTTTTGATATTCCCTTTATGTGTATGTTATCCTTATAAGGAAATTTGTATAAATATTTTGTTCTATTTTTTTGGTATGTGTGTGTGTGACAGAGACAGATAGTGAGACAGAGAAGAACAGATTCAGGCAGACAGAAAGAATAAAAGATGAGTAGCATCAATTCTTTATTGCAGCACATTAGTTGTTCATTGATGGCTTTCTCATATGTGCTTTGCCTAGGGGTCTACAGCAGAGCAAGTGATCACTTGCTCTAGCCAGCAGCAACCACTGGGCTCATGCCAGTGACTATAGGGTCATGTCTATGATTTCATACTGAAGCCATTGATCTTACACACAAGCTGGTGAGTCAGTGCCCATGCTGAATAAGCCTGCCCTCCAGCCAGAGACCTTATGGTTTCAAACCTGGGTCTTCTGCATCCAGCCTAATTCTTTTTCCATTGCACCACTGCCTGAACAGGCTCTGTTCCATTTCTTAAAAAAACTTTTCCCTTTGTTTTTCAGTTAGGGAAGTTTTTATGACATATATTTCAGCTTATTTCTTTTTTACTTGGCTATATCCAGTCTAATTATTCCATCAAAGCCATTTTAAAAATTTTGTTGCAGCTTAAGAATTCTAATATTTTCTTGATGTTTTTAGGGGGGTTTCACTGTCTCTGCTTCTTTACCCACCTGTTCTTTAATATTGTATATTTTTTCCATTCAAGTAATGAGCATATTAACCATAGTTATTCTAAATTTTTGATTGATAATTCCCAAATTTCTATAATTATAAGTTCAGTTCTGGTGGGGTTTTTTTCTATGAATTAAAACATGTTATTTGCATTTTAAAATATCTTGTGATTTTCTGAAAATCTATAGATAATGTATCAGTAAGGTGACCAATTGTCCTTCCTTAGGGAGGACAGTCCTTCTTTTTTAAGTTCAGTCCTCCCTCGAAAAATGTCCTCCTACATGTCCTTTTTTTTGATATTGGAAGACTAATCACTAAATGTTCATATTTGATCGATGCAGAGTAGATCTATTGTGTGTAATGTGACATATATGTATCTAAATGAGTGCTTTATTCTTACAATTATTATTAAAAACAATAGACATGTAAGCATAATTACAATATAAAATATTACAAATGTTTCTCCTGTTTTATTTGTGTTTCTCTAAGACTTCTTAAGTTATGTTTGATATTTGCTGTTATTTCAGCTATAATAATCTGTTATACAATTAATTTCATTCTGAGCAAAATTTTCCCTGTTAAATTTATATATGTTCATTGTAGCAATTTTATAAAGCTTATTAAAAGATAAACATTCACAGCTGAACAATGCAAAGATAACCATTTTTAACAATTTGGCATTATACCTTTTTCATCTTTCATTCTGGATGTTACAATTGATAACTAGAAAATATATAAAAACAATATAAATATACTATTATTGTCTAGTAATTGAGGGCATTACAGTACATCATATAGTTGTAATATTAATAGCCACTAAAATACCTATAAAGAGTATCAAGACAGAAAAAAATGAATATAAGTGTGCATATAAGTGAAAAAGTAGAATATAAAATTGTATATAAAACACAATAATAACTACGTTAAAACCATGTAGAAAAGCTAGGAAATAAATGTGTTTAAACACTACACAAATAACAATGATTATATCTGGAATTAACACTAAAAGCAACGTATTTATTTTTCTAAATTCTTCTCTTCCAAATATTATACACATGCACACATGCACACACACATACAACAGGTTCTATATTTTAGCTATGGTATTTTCATAAATTGTTAAATAGACTGATGTTCACTACACTAATATAGAAGGAGCCCAAATTTTAATTGGGCCTATTCTTCTATGTTGTAATAAATGATTCATCTCCAGTATTTCTTAAATCAGAATGGGAACCATCTTTTTTTGAAAAGGAGAAAATTACTCCTAATTTATATAAAATCTTAATTATGATCTGTTAACTAGAATGTTTTTATGTAAATGACTCTCAGTATAACTTTTTTTTTTTAGAACTGAAGAAGGAATAATAAGCCCTTGGTTTACATTGTAGGAGCTTTATCTCATATCTTTTTTGCACTTAGTGTTGATAGTAAAGATGTTCCAGTAAAAAAGTTAATTAATGTAGTCAACATGACACAATGCATGGTTAATCAACCATTAAGGTGTATAAATATCACCTGGAGAACTAGTCAAAAAGAAAGATTTTATGGAGCCATACTTAGAAATTCTGAATCAGTAAGCATTTCATAGAGATTGCAAATTTGCACTTATGTTTAAAAAGAACTCAATAGGAAAAACATGGGTTGTTGATATTAGGAAGATACTTATTAAGTCATTGAATTCTCCACTTACTAACCATGGGGCTACAAACAACTTATTAATAATATCACTTTAATATAATACTTACCTCTTCATGGTTGCTGTGAAGATTAAACAAAGTGATATTATGAAAAGCATTTTACACATGATGTATGCTCAATATACTTTATTGTTTAATAGAAGCAGTAATAATTATTATTATATCCAGCATATATATATATATATATATATATATATATATATATATATTGTATTTTTCTGAAGCTGGAAACGGGGAGAGACAGTCAGACAGACTCCTGCAAGCGCCCAACCGGGATCCACCCGGCACGCCCACCAGTGGCGATGCTCTGCCCACCAGGGGGCGATGCTCTGCCCACCAGGGGGCGATGCTCTGCCCCTCCGGGGCGTCGCTCTGCCACGACCAGAGCCACTCTATCGCCTGGAGCAGAGGCCAAGGAGCCATCCCCAGCACCTGGGCCATCTTTGCTCCAATGAAGCCTTGGCTGCGGGAGGGGAAGAGAGAGACAGAAAGGAAGGGGGGGTGGAGAAGCAAATGGGCGCTTCTCCTATGTGCCCTGGCCGGGAATTGAACCCCAGTCCCCCGCACTCCAGGCCAACGCTCTACTGCTGAGCCAGCCGGCCAGGGCCCAGCATATATATTGAACGTTATAATTTGTTGAGCATTTTAGGCACTTTTATGAGTATTCATTAATTTTAGTTTTACAACTCGATAAGTATTATTATTATCCTTGCACATAAGGAAACTTAAGCATGGATATTTTAAATAACTTGTACAAAGTCATCAAGCTAGCTAGTATAAATGTTTAAAAAATGAACAATTTCAAACCAAAATAATCTGGGTCAATTTCTGTTTTTAAAACTAGTATGCTAGTATGTATATATACATATATGTGTATATGTATAATTATATATAATTAAATACTTCATTTATACAATAAAAATAGAACTTGTCGCAAATATACAACACAAGAGTTGTCATCAATATGTCATATTATTCTCTCTCTTCAAATAGTTTTCTATGCAGGTTCTAATAGCAACACAAGTGTATCTCAAAAATATTGGAAGTTTGATTGTAGAATACTGCAATAAAACAAATATCACAATAAAATGAGTTATAATTATTTGCTGGTAGAGGGCTTACCTTTCAGTTTGTAAAAAAAATACTCAATATCTGATGCACAAAGTACAATAAAAATTGGGTATTTAGAATAAATACCCAATTTAACCTTTTGCTTACCTGCCAATGCCATGATGTTTTGATTATCATAGCTGTATAATATAATTTGAAATCAGGTCGTATGACCTTTCCAGCTTTATTCTTTTAAAAAATTTTAATTGATTGATTTTAGAGACAGAGTAAAAGAGAGAGAGAGAGGGAGAAAGAGAGAGAGAGAGAGAGGGAAATCTGTTTTGTATTTGCCTTGACTAGATATTGAACCAGCAACCTCTGAACTTCAGGATGATGCTCTAAGCAACCAAGCTACTGGTCAGGAAACACAGCTTTATTCTTTCACAAAATTGCTTTGGGTATTTGGGATCATATGTGGATCCTTTGTTCTATTGCTTTAAAAATGACAGAATTTTGATGAAGATTGCATTAAATCTATATTGTTTTGGGTAATATGACCATTTTAACTATTCAGATTCTTCCATAAACACAAAATATCTTTGTATTTCATTTTATCCTTTTCAATTTCTTCTAATAAATCTTTGTAGTCTCAGTATATAGGTGCATCACATTTTTGTTAACTTTATTTCTAGGTATTTTATTCCTTTTCTGCAATTGAAAATAAAATTTTTATTTCTTTTTCTAAATTCTCATTGTTAACGTATAGAAAATAGTAAATTTTTGTATATTGATTTTGATTACTGTGAATTTGCCATATTTCCTTATTGTTTCTAATAATTTTTGATGGAATCATTGTTGTTGTTTTTTTTAATTTTTCTTAAATGAGAAGTGGGGAGGCAGAGAGACAGACTCCAGCATGCACCCCAACCAACTAGGATCCACCTGGCAAGCCGCCTATGGGGCAATGTTCTGCCCACCTGGAGCAGCTGCTCCATTGCTCGTTAACTGAGTTACATTAACACCTGAGGCAAAGTCATGGAGCCATCCTCAGCACCCTGGGCTACCTTGCTTCAACAAATCCATGACTGTAAGAAGGGAAGAGAATGCTAGAGAGAAAAAACAGAGAGGGAAAATGGTGAAGAAGAAGATGATTACTTCTCCTGTGTGCCATGACTGAGAATTGAACCCAGTTCATCCACAGACCAGGCCAATGCTCTACCACTAAGCCAACAGGCCAACGCCTTGGAATTTTTACATACAAAATCATGTCATCTGCAAAAAAGTGACACTTTTACTTCTTCCTTCCCAGTTTGGATGGCTTCTATTTTTTCTCTGCCTGATCACTCTGGTTAAGACTTCAAGAATTATGTGAAGTGAGTGGTGAAAGTGGTAAACTGTGTTTTGTTCTTGATTTTAGGGGAAAAGCTTCCAGTATTCATTATGTAGTATGACATTGGCAGAAATTTTCTTATATATGGTCTTTAGTATGTTGAGGTACTTTACTTTTATGCTTATTTAATAGTCTTTTTATCATAAATGGATAATGCATCTTCTCAAATGCCTTTTCTGTATCTATTGATAGGATCACATAGGTTTTGTCAATGTAGTGGATTACACTGATCAATTTTTATATGTTGAACCATCCCACTTGATCATGATATATTATTTTTAATGCATTTTGTTTAGGGTTTTTGCATCTACATTCATCAAATATATTTTTGTTATCCTTGCAAGATTTTGGTATCAGGGTTTTTTTGTTTTCATAAAATATATTAGGAAGTATTGCCATCTCATAATTTTTTGTAAGATTTTGAGAAAGGTAAGTAGCAAATATACTTTGAATATCTGGTAGAATTCACTAGTGAAGCCATCTTGTACTGAATTTTTATATTTTCAGTGGCTTTGGGTGTTTTTTCAATTTCTTCACTGTTTATCAATGTGTTTATGCTTTTCAATTCTTCATGATTCAGTTTAGAAAGATTATATAGTTCTAAGAAGTTATCTATTTCTCCTATTAAATTTGGTAGTATATAGTCTTTCATAGTACTCAAGTATGATCCTTGATACATCCATGTGTCTGTGGTACCTCCTCCTTTTTCATTTCTAATTTTGTTTATATGAGTCATTCCTCTTTTTTCCTTGGTGAGTCTAGCCAAAGGTTTGTCAACTTTATTTATCCTTTCAAAGCATTAACTTTTTATAGTTCTTTATTCACTATTTCATTTAAGTCAGCTCTAATTTTTATTATTTTGTTTCTTTTGCTGACTTTGGGTTTCCTTTGTTCTTCTTTTTCTAGTTACTTAAGATGTGATGTTAGGTTGTTTATTTGAATCTCTCTTGTTTTTTAATATAAGCTTGGAATGATATAAACTTCCCTTTTCTTATTGCATTCACTGCATCGCCAGAAAATTTGATATGTCATGTTGTCATTTTCATTTTTCTGTATATATTTTTTATCTTAATTTTTATTTCTCCTTTAATTTTTTAAAGTATGTTATTTAATTTTTACATTTTATCTGATTTATTTACTTCCTTTATGCAGCTGAATTCTAATTTCAAAGCCTTATGGTTAGAAAGTATGCTTGGTGTAATTTCAATCTTCCTAAATTTGTTGATGGTAATTTTGTGGCCCAACATATGGTCTAACCTTGAGAATGTTCCATGAACAGTGGAGAAGAATGTGTAATCTGATTTAACTTACCAAAATATCCAAAGAACTATGAATTGAAATGATAAAGATTGGTAGAGTTTTGGGACTAAGAAGGGCTGCTTATAGTTTAAGGTCAACCCCTAGCTATGTGGCATGTGTATCCAGTGTTACATCACTATTTTATTCAAATAAAAATTACTTAGTTATGGCTGCACATCTTGAAAATATGTATTTTATAACTGATTTGGCATTGATAACTGATAATTTAAAATAAATTTCTCATCTTCAAATGCACTACAATCAAGAATTACAGACATAATAAAGGCTGGAAATACATGGTAAGATTTATTCAGTCTTTTAAAATGCTTGGAAAGCAAAAAAGTTTATAAAAATAAGGTAATAAATTAATTACTTCAGAAACCTTTAAAAATATAAAATTTGTAGAAAATTATCAATTTGTCAGGCTTCCTCAGGAAAGTCTTTTAGAAAACATCATAACAAGTTTTAAAAACTGACTAATGGATTGTAGATGTTTAAAAGGAAGTTGTAACAAATTTCAATATAGGAAAATAAATTATAATTTCTAAATTTTTTTGTAGCAAGATAACTGAAATATTGAATAAGTACTAGTGCCATGGAAAGCAGCTGTAGAACAATTGCTTGTATTTAATGACATTTTAAATTACCAAATTGGTATTAATGATTATTGAGATTTTATGGAAAATGTTTAAAAAATTTCTCAGAACTATGCAATTTCTGAAGGTGTCCAAAGTGCTAAAAATATTGTCAGAACAATTACTGTAAGTTTAGCAACAGAAGAAAAGGATTTTTCAAAGATGAATACATAATATATTCAGAGAAGATAAGGTGTCAAAGTCTTTCTAATACATCAAACAGAGTGACTATGAGTCTAATTAGCTTACCTCTAGAGAAATGAGATTCTACTCCTATGGTGAAAAGATGGTTAAGAAAAAATCATACAGACAATGATGAGTGGATACAAGCAAAAAAAGAAAGTGAGGAAGCCAATCAAGAAGCAATATGGAAATATCTTAAATAACAGTTCTATTATTTTTGTCAGGTGTTATTTAGTATTTTCCATTAATATTTTAAAACTTTTTCTTAGAACATTATTTAGTTTTGTGTATCTTTTTTATTGTTCTTAAGTAAAAAACAATAAACTACCTTTTGGTATACCATTTTTTTATACTTAAAACAGTCATTAGGGCAGAGAACTGGCTATTAAATTATTTGAACCCCACCACTGAACACATTGTATTGGGAAAATTTGGTAGGTACATTTTTTTAAAAAGGAAACTGGACCATCTGCTTACAGAATTCACAAAAATAAACACAAAATGGATAAAATACTTAAATTTAAGTTGTGAAACCATAAATATCTTAAAAGAAATCATAGTCAGTAGACTCTCAGACATTTCTTGAATCAATATTTTTGGTTATATCTCTTAGTGCAAAGGAAGTAGGAGACAATAAATATATAAAACTATATCAATCTATAAAGATTTGCACAGCAAAAAATTCCACTAACAAAATAAAAACACAACCCACTCTAAGAAAACATATTTTCCAATACATCTGTTAAGAGATTAATAAACAAAACTTATAAAGGTCTTATAAAATTCAACACCAAGAAGCTAAACACTCCAATTTAAAAAATGGGCAAAGGATTTGAATAGTCAGATCTCCCAAAAGGGGATACAGATGACCAATAAGCATATGAAAAAATGCTCAATGTCATTAATTATCAGAAAAATGTTAATTAAAATGATGATGAGCTATAACCTCACACCTGTCAGAATG
The DNA here is from genome assembly GCF_036850765.1 of Saccopteryx bilineata. Lineage (NCBI taxonomy): Eukaryota > Metazoa > Chordata > Mammalia > Chiroptera > Emballonuridae > Saccopteryx > Saccopteryx bilineata. Next base: position 83,647,690 of record NC_089502.1, on the reverse strand, counting down.
CCTTTAATTAACAAATCAACAAGCAACAAGTGCTTGTGAGAATGTGCAGAAAAGAGTAACCCCCTGCACTGTTGCTGGGAATGCAGACTTATGCAGCCACTATAAAAAAACAGTATGACATTTCTTCAAAAAATTAAAAATGGATCTACTTTATGGACTATTTCACTTCTAGAATATATCAAAAGAATTCCAAAGCACTAATTCAAAAAAGGTATAATCTTCCATGTTTACTGCAATTTGGTTTGCAAAAACCAAGATCTGAAAACAGCCCAAGTGCCCATTAGTTAACAAGTGAATAAAAAAAAATTGGTACATTTACAAAATAGAATACTGAGTGACCTTAAAAAAAGGACATCATACCTTTTCAACAGCATGGATGAACTTGGAGATGATTATGCTAAGTGACATAAGACAGGCAAAGAAAGAAAATTACCATATGATCACATTATTATACATAATCTAGTGAACACAATAAACTGAGAAAGAAAATAGAAACAGAACCAAGGTCACTGGGAACAGACAGACAGCTTTAAGAGAAAAGGTGGAATTGGGAACTGGATCAGAGATGGTGAAGGGATTAGCCAAAGTTATATATACATAGGCATGGATATGAATGGCAGTGTGTGAATGTCTAGAAGGAGAGGTGTGGGTATAAGGAGAGGGTTGCCACAGGGGAAGGAGTAATGTGAGTAAGGAGTGTCTTTGCATGGGGCGTGAGGAAGCACAATGTGGTGTGTAGAGGGTGTTATATTGCGTGGCACACTTAAAAAACCATGTCAACATAATAAATTTAAAATAAAAATTTTATTTTATCAATTCATATTACTTTGAACTATTCCCTAATTTTTGTGAGTAGTATAAAACAATCACTGCCTTGATCTTGAAATGAACCTTCTTCAATTCTATGTGTGGTATGTGATAAGATAAACTCTGATGAGGATGGGAATGCATTCTTTGAATTCCAAGGAGAGGTTCTTCTCATGTGGTAAGAATAAATTTAAGTACAAAAGCTGGATTGTAGAATATATGCCACATTCATTATTTACTTCAATTAATGTACAGGGGATCCTTGGGTTATGACACAGTTCCATTCTCACAACAGTGACATAAACCAAATTTTGGTGTAATTCAAAATGCACCCTAGCTTAAGTTACTTACCTTTCTTAACACAGTTATAAAATCATAATCTAGAACATAAAAATACAACTAAACCACAGAAAAAAGAAAAGGACATAAATATACTGTACTGTACACTATACTATAGTAGCAGAAAAAAAATGACAAAAGATGAATGTAAGAAAATCCCTTACATTTATTCCTGTGGTTGGCTTTCACACGAGCAGGGACATTGCAAGGTGAGAAACAGTGATCTATTAGGAGGAGAAAGTTGGAGAGTTGGGGAACCTGCAGAATATTCTGGAGATACTGAGTTAGTAGAATCAGGATTACCCAAGGAACTGGCAGGAGATGGTGGAAGTCATTGTACCTGTACTCTGGGTGTTTTATCTTTAGAAGCAGCTGATATAAAGGGTACAAAATCTGTTGCAGGCCTCTCTGCCCTCTTAAAGAATTGTTACAGGGCCCTGGCCGGTTGGCTCAGCGGTAGAGCGTCAGCCTGGCATGCGGAGGACCCAGGTTTGATTCCCACCCATGGCACATAGGGGAAGCGCCCATTTGCTTCTCCACCCCCCCTCCATCCTCTCTGTCTCTTTCTTCCCCTCCTGAAACCAAGGCTCCATTGGAGCAAAGATGGCCCGGGCGCTGGGGATGGCTCCTTGGCCTCTGCTCCAGGCGCTAGAGTGGCTCTGGTCTCGGCAGAGCGACGCCCCGGAGGGGCAGAGCATCACCCCCTGGTGGGCAGAGCGTCGCCCCTGGTGGGTGTGCCGGGTGGATCCTGGTCGGGCGCATGCAGGAGTCTGTCTGACTGTCTCTCCCCATTTCCAGCTTCAGAAAAAAAAATACAAAAAAAAAAAAAAGAATTGTTACAGGCTAGTTCACACATGTAGTTCATAAGTACAATGCTAATGGTGTAAGCTGAAATATTCATGTCTCGATTTTTTTATGCTTTTATGGGAGTGAGCATTGTAAACTCGAAATGTCATATGTGGAGACTGTCATAACTCAAGGACACCCTATATGTTTATTTTAGAACCTCTATTTTGCCAGATAGGAAGATCAACTCATTTTAGTTATTCTTGAGGCCCAGAGTAATAAGAGGCGTTCATAGATTCTCATATCTTACATCAAGACACTGGGAAGGTTTCTCTGATTGTTTTAGCCCACTATGGCTGTCATGGAGGCACTCTCACTTGGGTATCCATTTTTGTCTGAAGTTTTCTCATCTTCCTGCCACCAGGGAGATAATAAGGATCAAAGTGATAGCTGAAAGCTAGCCCTCTGTCAATCCCCCCCACCCAAGTCATGGGGATATTTCTATTTCTGTCTGTATCTCTATTCCACTACTCACTTCATTCCCCAAACCCAATCTGCCTCTTTTCCCTGGCTGTTTAGTAAAAGGTCTCTCCACTGGATTTATATATTGTGGGGGAAAAAGCTAGGAAAAAGATTGACTTAGAAACAATGTCTCTGAGTGTGTTTCTTTCTGTAGCTTACTCATCAACTTCAGCAAACTTCCACAGAGTCCCGGAAACACAGAACTAAGCTTCTTCTTTTTTCTTTCTTTCTTAATAGCTTTTATCATGTATGTTACATTCTTTATGTGCCAGGTACTATTTTGGGTATTTTCTTTTATTTATTTGTTAATTCTTTTCTTTTTTTTTTTAATTTTTTTTCCTTTTACAGGGACAGAGAGAGAGTCAGAGAGAGGGACAGACAGGGACAGACAGACAGGAACGGAGAGAGACGAGAAGCATCAATCATTAGTTTTTCGTTGCGCATTGCAGCACCCTAGTTGCTCATTGATTGCCCTCTCATATGTGCCTTGACCGCGGGCCTTCAGCAGACCGAGTAACCCCTTGCTTGAGCCAGCAACCTTGGGCTCAAGCTGGTGAGCTTTTTGCTCAAACCAGATGAGCCCGTGCTCAAGCTGGCAACCTCTGGGTCTCGAACCTGGGTCCTCCGCATCCCAGTCCAACGCTCTACCCACTGCGCCACCACCTGGTCAGGCTATTTGTTAATTCTTAAAACTACTAATGTAATATGTTCTCATGTTACAGAAGAATAAACTGAGACCCTGAAAGGAGAAATAACTTGCCCAAGTTCACACAGCTAACAAGTGGTAAAGGAGGAGCATAAAATTCCCAGTGGCCTAGCTGCAAAGTCAATGCTCTTAACCACTGACTTATGCAAAAACAACAGCACACACTTCATTAAATAATTGAGCAAATTAATTAAGTCTATATTCTTAATAAATGTTGGTTAACTAGTTAGTTGACTATTGTTACTATTATATGTTTGGATGGATACAAGGAAAGAGATTACCCATACAGGACTAAATAGAAATAACTATACAATACTCAACAAGGAATTCTATACTCATAAAATGACTGCTCAATTCTTACTGACATGAATTGAAGTTTCTTTTTTTTTAGAGAGAGATTTTTTTTGTAATTCCTCAAGTAACTCTTTCACAGGAGGAAATGTGCTGTGATTTCTCAGATTGTTCCTCTTTTAGGAAACTATTTTCTACACAACACAAAAACTGATTTTTTTCTGTTCCTTTGTGTAAGGGCAAATACAAATTAAAATATGAGGTTTAATTCTTCTTGTTCAAAATAATGGAAGAAACAACCCTTCCCTTTTCTTAGAGGATTTAGCTTAGAAATTTTGTTTTTTCTCTGTTTCTTTGAAATGTATGTAAACCTTTATAATACTTAAGAGGCCTGACCTGTGGTGGCACACTGGATAAAGCGTCGACCTGGAAATGCTGAGGTCACCGGTTTGAAACCCTGGGCTTGCCTGGTCAAGGCACATATGAAAGTTGATGCTTCCAGCTCTTCCCCCCCCGTCTCTCTTGTCTCTAAAATGAATAAATAAAATAAAAATTTTTTTAAAAAATCTAATTTAATATAATACTTAAGAAATAACCTTGCAGCTTAATACCCTTTTCTTCAAAGTCCTGAGACCTATCTTCTAAAGGATAAACAATTTTTCACCAGGCAGTGATGCAGTGGATAGAACATAAGCCTGGGAAGCTGAGGATCTAGGTTCAAAACCCCAAGGTCGTTGGCTTCAGTGCTGGCTCATCAGACCTGAGTGCAGGCTCACCAGATTCAGTAGAGGATCATAGACATGACTTCATGCTTCTCTCTTTATCCCTCCTTATGTAGTGTATTCTTTGACTCTCACTATAGCCTTTGTTTTAAAGACTCTTTTGTCAGATATCAGTATTGCTACCCCAGCTTTATTTATCTTAATTTGCATGGAGAATTTTTTCCATCCCTTCACTTTTAGTCTATGTGTATCTTTTGTTCTGAGGTAGGTCTTTTGTAGACTGTAAATGTATGAGTCCTGTTTTCTTGCTACCCTACGTCTTTTGATTGGAGCATTTAATCCATTTACATTTAAGGTTATTATTGATATTTGTTCTTAATTATTGCCATTTTGTTCTTTAAACTTACAATCATCTTTCTCTTGATTTTTTTTCCTTTGTTCTTTTTATAGCAGGTCTTTTAACATATTTTGCAGTACCAGTTTAGTTGTAATGAATTCCTTGATCTTTTTTTTTTCTTTCTGGGAAGCTTTTTTATTTCTCCTTCAATTTTAAATGATAGTTTTTCTGGATAGAGTGGTCTTAGATGTAGGTTTTTGTTTTGCATTGCTTTGAATATTTCTTGCCAATCCCTTCTGGCTTGACATGTTTTCTGTTGAGGAGTCAGACATAATCCTTATGGAGGCCCCTGTGTAGGTAATTAACTGCTATTCTCTTGAGATTTTAGTATTCTATCTTCTTCTCTTAATTTTGGAATTTTAATTATGATGTGACTTAATATGGGACTCTCTGTTTTTCTTAAACTTGTGTGACATTTTTCTTCATCAATTTAAGGAAATATTCAGCTATGATTCTTTAAACAAGTTCTCTACTATTTGTTCATTCTCTTCCTTCTTAGGAACACCTATGATGTGGATGTTATTTTTTTCACGTGTTGCAGAGGTCTTTTAGAGTTTGCTCAGTCTTTTTTTCCCCCAATTTTTAAAATTTAATTAATTGTGTTTACATAGATTATAGGGTCACCCCAAATGCATCCTCCTTCCCCCATATTCTCCTCAAAATCTCCCTTGTATCTCTCCCAACAACGCCCTCCCCCCTTCCCATCAGGTTTATCCCATCCTATCATCCCCTTTCCCTCTGTCTTCTTTTCTCTGACCCCTTTGATCCTTCCTCTGCCTCAATTCCATTCCTCAGTTCTCATTATTCCTTGGACTACTCAAATGAGTGAGGTTATATGATATTTTACTTTCTCTGCCTGGCTTATTTCACTCAACATAATAGTTTCCAGGTCCCTCCATATTGTTGCGAAAGGTAATATTTTCTTCTTTTTCATAGCCCTATAGTATTCCATTGTATATATGTACCACTGCTTTTTAATCCACTCGTCCATTGACGAACACTTGAGCTGTTTCCAGACCTTCACTATTGTGAACAATGCTGCCATAAACATGAGGGTGCAATTCTTTTGTTCAGTCTGTGATATGGTGTCCTTGGGATATATTCCTATAAGTGGGATGGCTGGGTCAAAGGGCAGTTCCATTTCTAAGTTTTTGAGGAATCTCCATACTGTTTTCCACAGTGGCTGCACCAGTCTGCATTCCCACCAGCAGTGCAGGAGGGTTCCCCTTTCTCCACATCCTCACCAGCATCTATCGTGTGTTGTTTTGTTAATGAGCACCATTCTGACTGGTGTGAGGTGGTATTTCATTGTGGTTTTAATTTTTATTTCTCTAATGATTAATGATGTTGAACATTTTTTCATCTGTCTATTGGCCATCTGTATGTCCTCTTTAGAGAAGTGTCTATTCATTTCTTGTGCTCATTTTTTGAATTGGACTGTTTGTCTTCCTGGTGTTGAGTTTTACAAGTTCTTTATAAATTTTTGTTATTAACTCCTTATCAGACATATTGTCGAATAAGTTCTCCCATTTTATAGTTTGTCTTTTTATTCTGTCCTTATTGTCTTTAGCTGTGCAGAAGCTTTTTAGTTTGATTTAGTCCCATTTGTTTATCCTGTTTTTTATTTCATTTTCCTGTGGAGATAAATCAGCAAATATGTTGCTGCGATAGATGTCGGTGAGCTTACTGTCTATGTTTTATTTTAAAATGTTTATGGTTTTACGATTTACATTTAAGTCCTTTATCCATTTTGAGGTTTTTTTGTGCATGGTGTAAGTTGATGGTCTAGTTTCATTTTTTTTTCAGGTACCTGTCCAATTTTCCCAACACCATTTGTTAAAGAGACTACCTTTACTCCACTGTATGCTCTTACTTCCTTTGTCAAATATCAATTGTCCATAAAGTTGTGGGTTTATTTCTGGGTTCTCTGTTTGTTCCATTGATCTATATGCTTGTTCTTATATCAGTACTAAGCTGTTTTGAGTACAATGGCCTTGTAGTATAACTTGATATCAGGATGTGTGATACCTCCCACTTTATTCCTCAGTCTTTTAAGCTTCTTTTCTTGTTGCTGCTCTGCTTCTGTTCTTACATTTACCTTGGCCTCTAAATTGCTGATTTGATTTTCCACTTTATACAGCCTACTGTGGAATCCATTTTGTGCAGTCTTCATTTCTGATATCTTATCTGTCATTTCTTTTAGTGTGTGACAGAAACAGAGGAAAAACAGAGAGAGAGACAAATAAAGTCAGACAGGAAGGGAGAGAAATGAGAAGCATCAATTTCTTGTGGCACCTTAGTTTTTCACTGATTCTATTCTCATATATGCCTTGACTGGGGGCCACAACAGACAAATGACCCCTTGCTCAAGCCAGTGACCTTGGGTTTAAGCTGAAGAGCTGTGCTCAAATCAGATGAGCCTGCACTCAAGTCGGCCACCTTGGGGCCTTGAACCTGGGTACTCGGTGTCCCAGTCCAACGCTCTATTCACTGTGCCACTGCCTGGTCAGGCTTATTTGTCCTTTCTGACTTTTTTTTATGATTTCAATGTTCTTTTTGATGCTTACTACCTCTTTGTTTAAGTTCTCATTGTGATTATACATTATTGCTCTAAGATCCTTGAGCTTCCTAATATTTATTATTTTAAATTCTGTGTATGGTAGTTTGGTTACTCCAACTTTATTTCTTTTCTGAAATTATTTTTATTAATTCATTTGGGTCATAGTTCTTTGTCTTTTAATTTTTTTGTCTGTGTGTTAGGTTGGTCTTCTCTGACTTTCAAATTTCTTGTGCTGTCTTTATGAGAAAGATGGGCTCAGTGCTATTGATCTCTAGGCTATCTGAGCTCCTTTCCCTAAGAATGCTTCTTGAGGGTAGTATTTATCCTACTCTTATATGTGAGTATTGAATGCAGTTGGTCTTTTTGTGGGTGTGGTTTTCTTTTCAGGCTGGCTTGCTCTAAAAGTCAACCTTGATTATTATATGTATTAAACACTGTGCAGTGTCTGTCCTGTTGTAAGTATTTATTTTCTGCAGTGTCTGGTGCCTGCTGGACTCCTCCTTTGGGTGTACTGTTTTTGTATCTAGCTAAGTTTAGTGTTGATGATTCTGCAACCCACAACTGGTTGTGTTGTTTTTGAGTATTCTTGGGTTGGCATTAGCTGTTGTCTGCAATCTACCACGTGCTACCTGTCTGGAGCTACTACTCTGTTATTTTTTTCTGCATTTTCTGTGCCTGGAAAGGGCCAACTTGTGTATAAGGACCAACCTCCCCTGCTTAGAAATAACAGCAGCTCTGTAAAAGCCCAAAGCTCTAATACTTGCCTTTAGTTTTTAACTTCTTCAACTCCTCTTGCGGGTGTGTGGTCTTACCACAGAGTCTTCTCTAGAAAGACCTTAGTGTGGGTTTGGACCTGTCTCAACGTATCAATCTTTAAACAATATGCAAGCTTGGTGGGTTAGGGCAGCTAGGTTGGAAATACAATGTTAATGGGACCACCTACTTCTGGAGTGTTTTGGCCAAGAGTTCAGTATGAGGAAAGTGGCTGCTTATCCAGAGCCTAATCTTTTATACATTGCTCAATACCTTAATTTTATCTCTCTTCAGTGAGTTGAGTAGCAGGTTCAAAATGGGTAGGGCCACCAATCCCATGTGTAGAAGTTCTTTCAGATGGCTGGCCCCTGGTCTCAGGGACAAAGACTGAAGGAATCTTCAACTGGGGCTGATTGTACCTCCCTTGAAAGGGGCTAAGCTGCTCAACCAGACCCAATAATAGGCTTGCAGGGACTCATACTTTGAAGGTTTGTGCTCCACAACTCTCTCCTTTCCCGTTGTGAAATCTAGCCCAGCAGAGCAGAATATCCAGAACTAAAGCCAGCTGAATTTGAAGCTTTGCCTTGTCCTATTCATGTGAGCCACCATGTTGACACTGATCACAGAAAGCAGAACTTCCCTAGGCTGGGCCCATTGTCCAATGAGCACTCCCTTAGAAAACACAACCAGCAAGGGTCATTAGGTCCTGAACCAATGCTCTCTGTAGCTGGATGCTGGATGTGCCAACCCTGGGCCTCCATGGAAGGAACCCAGAACAGACCAGTGTAGAACATTGTTTTTGACTGGCCCTCTGCAACCTTATTGTAGCTACAAACAATCAAGTGTTTGTGGTTGTCTGTGCTGATTCCAGGTACACATGGAAATTCCAAGCCACACTCCTATGCTGGTTTTTACATGCAGTGAACCTGAAGGAAGATTGGATAAAGACCAAGGTTCCATGAGATCCATGTTTACAGCAACTGCTGGCTGCTTGTTGAGCTCAACCACTGAAATAAAACTTCTGGTAGAGTCTAGAGCATGGGACAATTAAGTGACTTGGAAGTGTGGTTGTGGTTGGTGTGGCTCCACTTCTTGGCCCCAGTGTCAGTCTGTCCAAACTTTTCACAGAACTCAGTAAGGTGTGGCCACCAGAAGTCTGGTAAATGTCACCTCTCAGACACAGTGATGTGGTCTGCCTGGCCTGTACTCCAAATAGCTTTTACTGAATCTCCCATGGCTCAGAATCTCCAGTTATAGTCTTGGTAGTGTGCCGGGATGGGAGTTGTAGCTCCAGCCTCAATGCCAGAAACTAAGCCACTGATGCACCTCCTGCATTCTGGCTTACTTTTCAAAATGGCCCAGTCAGTCTCCATAGGGTATGTCACAGATTCCCAAAGTTGAGAAAGTTGTTTTTCCCCAGGCTGATGCTACAGAAAAGAGACTGCCCCACCCAAGAGTGATGGTGACTGAAAATGACTCAACTCTGGTGGGCGTGCCGGGTGGATCCCGGTTGGGCGCATGCTGGAGTCTGTCTGACTGTCTTTCCCCGTTTCCAGCTTCAGAAAAAAAATACAAAAAAAGAGTAAACAAACCCAAAAATGTGGAAATTAAGCAACATACTTCTAAAAACATACTAGGTCAAAAAGGAAATAAAAACAGAGATGAAAAGATATATACAAAAAAATGAAAACATGACATATCAAAATTTCTGGGAAGAATCAAAAGCAATAATTAGAGGGAAGTTTATATAACTACAGGCTTATATCAAGAAACAAGAGAGATTACAAGTAAACAACCTAACATCAAACCTTAAGGAAACAGAAGAAGAGGAACAAAGGCAACACAAAGTCAGCAAAAGAAAAAAAAATAGTAAAAATTAGAGCTGAACTATATGAAATAGAGAACAGAATAAATTAATACAACAAAGAGCTTATTCTTTGAAAAGACCAATATTAATAAACCCATGTCTATATTTACTAAGAAAAAAAGGACTTATGTAAACAAAATATGAAATGAAAAAGGAGAAATTACACAGATATCATAGTTATACAAATATTATAAAGAATACTATGAAATATTCATATTATATGCCACTAAAATCAACAATCTAGAAGAAATGGACAAATTTCTAAAATTATATCTTCCTGACTGAGTCATAAAGAAGTAAAAAACATAAATAGACCTATAATCAGGCAGCAATTAGAAAAAAAAACTATCATAAACCTACTCCAAAATCAAAGTCCAAGACCAGATGCCTACACTAATGAATTCTACCAAACATTCAGAATATTTGTTTCCTATCCTTCTCAAAATCTTAAAAAAATTAGAAGTAATACACCTTAACACATTTTATGAGTCCAACAGTAGTCTCATACAAAAACCTGAGAACAATACGAAAAAAAAGTACAGACCAATATCTCTAACAAATACAAATGCAAAAATGCTAAAAAAAATACTAGCAAATTGAAAAGCACAATATGTTAAAAAAGTAATACCTCACGATCAAGTGAGATTTATTCCAGGATTATAAGGATAGGTTAACATATGTAAATTGATTAACGTGTTACACCATACAACAAAACAAAGAATGAAAATCATATGATCCTATCAATAGATGCAGAAAAGTCATTTGACAAGATATAACATCCTTTTATATTTCAAATACTCAATGAAATGAGTATAGAATGTACCTCAACATAATAAACGCCATATATGAGAAACCATCACCTAACATCATACATAAATAAAAGGTGAAAAACTGAAGGCTTTTCTTCTATAATCAGGAACAGAAAAGAGTACCCACTCTCTCTACTCTTATTCAACATAGTGCTGGAAGTTTTATCTAAAGAAATCAGACAAAATAAATAAATACATGGCATTCATACCAGGAAAGAAGCAGTAAAGGTATCACATTTTGCAGATGACATGATCTTGTATACAAAAAATCCCAAAGATTTTTCTAAGAAACAATTAGAAACAATAAAACAATACAGTAAAGTTGCAGAATATAAAATCAATACACAAAAGCTTATTTCTTTCATATACACCAATGATAAAACATCAGAAAATAAACTCAAAAAGTATTTTTACAGTTGCAACAACAATAGAGATTAAGTATCTATGTACTTAAAACTACAATGTATTATTAAAATAAGTTGAAAAAGACACAATAAAATAAAAAAATATTTTGTATTCATGAATTGGAAAGATCAACATATTTAAAATAGCCATATTGAGCCTGACCAGGCTGTGGCACAGTAGATGGAGCATTGAACTGTGATGCGGAAGACCCACATTCGAGACCTCAATGTTGCCAGCTTGAGTGCAGGCTCATCTGGTGTGAGCAAAAACTCACCAGCTTGGATTCAAGGTTGCTGGCTTGAGCAAGGGGTTACTCAGTTTGCTGAAGGCTCACGGTCATGGCACATATGAAAAAGCAATCAATGAACAACTAAGGTGTTTTAACAAAAAATTGATGATTGATGCTTCTCATCTCTCTCTGTTCCTGTCTGTCCCTATCTATCCCTCTCACTGACTCTCACTCTGTCTCTGAAAAAAATAATTAATTAAATAAAAAAATAATAAAATAGCCCTATTACCCCAAAAATTATACAATTTTAATGCCAGTTCCATCAAAATTCTAATGTCATTTTTTTAAATAAATAGAAAAAAGTTCAACAGGTTTAAATGAACCATATAAATCCTTGAATAGCCAATGCAATCCTGAGAAAAAATGAACAATGCCAAAGCCATTACAGGACCTGACTTTAAATTATACTAGAGATCACTGATACTCAAAACAGCATGGTATTGGCATGAAAATAGTCACAAAGACAAATGGAACTGAATCTAGAGGCCAGAAATAAAACCCATTAATTTGGACAATAATTTTCAACAAAGAATCAAAAACACAAAATAGAGAAGGGAAAGCCTCTTCAATAAATGGTGCTGGAAAAATGTTAAAGCCATATACAAAAGAACAAAACCTGATTACACTTTCTTTTCCTGCACAAAAATTAATTTAAATTTAATCAAAGACCTAAATGTAGGAGCTAAAATAGTAAATTACATAGAAGAAAATATAAGTACTAAATTCATGGACCTTCGCTCTAAAAAACAATTTATGTATATGAGCCTGAAGTCAGGGGAAGTAAAGAAAAAAAATCAAACTTAAAAGGTTCTGCACCAGAAAAAAAAAGGAACTGATAAGAAAACAAATCGGCAGCCTACTAAGTGGGAGGTAATATTTGCAAACCACAGCTTAGTTAAGGGGTTAAAATCCAATATATTTACAGAACTCACACAAAGCTGAGCAACAAAAAAAATTAAAAAAAAATGGAGAGAGAACATGAAAAAAACACTCTCTCAAGAGGATGTACAAATGGCCAACAGATACATAAAAAGATGTTTATCTTCACTCGCTATTTGAGATATGCATATGAAAACTACAATGGGATACCACCTGACACCTATAAGATTGACCATTATCACCAAGACTGGTAATAAAAAGTGTTGGAAAGGATGTGGAGAAAACGGAAACCTATTCACTGCTGGTGAGAATGCACATTTGTACAACCATTATGTAAGAATATATGGTGGTTCCAAAAAAAAATCTAAGAATTGAATTACCATATGACCCAGCAATCCTGTTACTGGGCATCTTTTCCCCAAACCCAAAAATATTGGTACAGAAAAACACATGCACCCTCATGATAATCACAGCATTATTTACAGTGACCAAGACATGGAAACAACCAAAGTGTCCCTCAGTGGATAATTGAATAAAAAAAATGTGTACATATATACAATGGAATGCTATTCAGCTATGAGAAATGATGACATAGTGTCATTTATAACAACATGGATGGATATTGAGAACATTATACTGAGTGAAATAAGTAAATTAGAAAAAGCTAAGAACTATATCATCTCAAACAATGGTGAAATATGAAACTGAGAATCAGTTGACATGGATAAATGTCAAGTGGTTAATTTGAGGGAGTGAGATGTGCAGAAGAAAGCTGAGAAAAGGGATTAAAATGGAATGCATATATGGTGACAGAAAATAACTTGACTTTGAGTGATGGTTATAACAAAATCAATAGTTCAAATGTTATAGAAATTTTATCTGAAACCTATGTACTTTTATTGGTCAGTTATTCTGTTGAATTTCATTTTCTAAATAAAATTTTAGAGATGGGGGAGAGTGATGTTAGAGAAATGGCAGGGTGAGAGATACTCCTGATCTCTCCTCTTGACATTTGAACAAATTCTACAAAAAACATGCAGAGAAAAAACCTCAGATGAGAGACCTAAAAATGGAAGTGGAGTAGGCAGATGCAAAGAATCCCAGCTCACACCACCAAACAGGAGTACAAACTAATTTAGGAACAATCAGCATGAAAAACCAACTCTGGACTACAAGAACAGCTCTCAAAAACCAAAGAGAAAAGAAGAAGCCACAACAAACCTGGTAGATAGCACCTGAATATCCCCTGCTTACAGGAATGGGGGGGTGCGGCTGAGAGCCCAGAAGGTCTCTCACTCCAAAGAAAAGAGAAGAAAATACTGCTCACAGCAACTTGACTGGCGACCAGGGAAAGAGGTGTGTTTAAAGTGCCAGCTTGTCTACCAAAAAGAAAGGGGGGGAGAGAGACAAACAGTGAGGGGCAGAGGAATGCAGGGGACAACTTGAGAAAATGACTCATCCAGTGCTGGAGATGGCCATAGCTGGGGGAGGGGCTGATCCTTCCACAAAACAAAAGAATAATGTGCTTACAGGTCACAGATCTCCAGACATCTCTCCAGATACAATCAGTACAACAAGACACAGCTGAAAACAAGAAGTGAGGAGGAGGGGCAGTAACTCAGGTTTCCATGGAGATCTGAGATACAACTCCCCTTACTGAAGCTGAGTAAACACCCTACCCTCAGAGAAAGAAACTGGCAGAAGAGGCCTTCAGAGTCTCAGGTTACGCCAATTGCATTCCTAGATACAGTTTCAAATAAGCCCCTTGCTGAGATCAGTAAACAAAACTGTCAACTGTTAAGAAAACAAACAAATCAAGACATCAAAGTGGCCCGAATCAGAAAGTGAATTACAAATAATAGCTGATGCCAACCAAAGAAAATATAGAAACAACCAATTGAAAACTGGAGACAGACAACACCAAGACTAGACTCAACCAGCTCTACAAACGAAACGTCCAAACAAACAGACATAATGAGAAGACAGAGAAGTGCAATCCAAATGAAACCACAAGAGACACCTCCAGGAAATGAACTGAGTGATATGGAAATAAGCAAACTTCTGGGTGTGAAGTTAAAAATAATGATTGTAAGGAAGCTTAGGGATCTTAGAACAACAATGGATGGTCATTACAAACACCTGAATAAAGAAATAGCAAGTATAAAAAAGGATATGAAATATTAAAATATAATTAATCGGATATAACAAATACAAAATCAGAAATGAAGACCACAATGGAAGGAATTAAAAACAGGATGGATAAAGCTGAGGATCAAATCAGCGAGTTGGAGGACAAGTTGAATAAAGGCATGAAAGCAGAAAAAAAGAAAAGAAAAGGGACTCAAAAAGTCTGAGGAAACTCTTAGAGAGCTCTGTGACAACATGAAAAGAAATAACATCCACATCATAGGGGTTCCTCAAGAAGAAGAGAAAGAACAAGGGATAGAGACATTTTTCAATCATATCAAAGCTGAAAACTTTCCTAAATTAATGCAGGAGAAACTCTTACAAGTTCAAGAAGCACAGAGAACTCCACTAAAGAGAAACCCAAAGAAACCTACACCAAAACACATCATAATTAAAATACCAAAGCTAAGTGATAAAGAGAAAATATTAAAATCTTCTAGAGAAAAAGACTCTATCACCTACAAAGGAGCCCCATAAGAATGTCATCAGACTTCTCAACAGAAACACTTGAGGCCAGAAGGGAATGGCAAGAAATATTCAAAGTAATGCAGAACAAGAGCCCACAACCAAGACTACTTAATCCAGCAAGGCTATCATTCAAAATTGAAGGAGAAATAAAATGCTACCCAGACAAACAAACAAACAAACAAACAAACAAAAAAACCAACTCAAGGAATTTATTACAACCAAACCAATGCTGCAGGAAATGTTAAGGGGTCTGTTGTAAACAGATCAAAGTGGGAAAAGAATATAGCAAAAGAGGAATACAGCTTTAAAGAATAAAATGGCAATAAACAACTACATAAGAATTATAGCCTTAAATGTAAATGGATTAAATGATCCAATCAAAAGACATAGGATAGATGCATGGATAAGAAAACAGGACCAGTACATATGCTGTCTACTAGAGACACACCTTAAAACAAAAGATGCACATAGCCTAACCAGGCTGTGGCGCAGTGGATAGAGCATCAAACTGGGATGCCGAGAACCCAGGTTTGAGACCACGAGGTCACCAGCTTGAGAACGGGCTCATCTAGTTTAAGCAAAAGCTCACTAGCTTAAACCCAAGGTCACTGGCTTCAGTAAGGGGTTACTCGGTCTGCTGAAGGCCTGCAATCAAGGCACATATGAGAAAGAAAACAATTAAAAAACTAAGGTGTCGCAATGTGAAATAAAAAACTAATCATTGATGCTTTTTATCTCTCTGTTTTTGTCTGTCTGTCCCTGTCTATCCCTCTCTCTGACTCTTTCTCTCTTTAAAAAAAAAAAGATGCAGGGGCCCTGGCCAGGTTGGCTCAGCGGTAGAGCGTCGGCCTAGCGTGCGGAGGACCCGGGTTCGATTCCCGGCCAGGGCACACAGGAGAAGCGCCCATTTGCTTCTCCACCCCTCTGCCGCGCTTTCCTCTCTGTCTCTCTCTTCCCCTCCCGCAGCCAAGGCTCCATTGGAGCAAAGATGGCCTGGGTGCTGGGGATGGCTCTGTGGCCGCTGCCTCAGGTGCTAGAGTAGCTCTGGTCGCAACATGGCGACGCCCCAGAGGGGCAGAGCATCGCCCCCTGGTGGGCAGAGCGTCGCCCCATAGTGGGTGTGCCGGGTGGATCCCAGTCAGGCGCATGCGGGAATCTGTCTGACTGTCTCTCCCTGTTTCCAGCTTCAGAAAAATGAAAAAAAAAAGATGCACATAGACTGAGGGTAAAAAAGATAAAAAAAAAACATTTCATGCAAATGGAAATGAGAAAAAAGCTGGCATAGCAATACTTATATCAGAAAAAATGGTCTTTAAAACAAAGGATATAGTAAGAGATAAAGAAGGCCACTGAATAATGACAAAGGGAGCAATCCAACAGGAAGATATAACTATTATAAATATATATGCACCTAATATAGGAGCACCTAAATATATTAAGCAGACTTTGATGGATTGAAAGGGTGAGATCAACAGCAATACTATAATAGTAGGGAATTACAATACCCCACTAACATCACTACATAGATCTTCCAGAAAGAAAATTAACAAAGAAACAGCAGACTTAAGGGACACACTAGATCAACTAGATTTCATATATATCTTCAAAACCTTTCATCCTAAAGAAGCAGAATATACATCTTTATCAAGTGCTCATGGTACATTCTCTAGAATAAACCACATGTTAGGGCTCAAAAGTGTTCTCAACAAGTTTAAGAAGATTGAAATCATATCAAGCATTTTCTCTGATCACAATGGCATGAAACTAGAAATCAACCACAACAGAAAAACTCAAAATTATTCAAACACATGGAAACTAAATAGCAGGTTGTTAAATAATGAATGATTAAGAATGAGATCAAAAAAGAAATAAAAATATTCTTAGAAACAAATGATAATGAGCATACAACAACTCAAAATTTATAAGATAAAGCAAAAGCAGTACTGAGAGGAAAGTGCATAGCACTATAAGTATACTTTAAGAAGCTAGAAAAAGCTCAAATAAACAACTTGACCCTACATCTAAAAGAACTAGAAAAAGAAGAGCAAGTAAAGCCCAAATGTAATAGAAGAAAGAAAATAATAAAGAGCAGAGCAGAAATAAATGACATAGACTAAAGAAACAATACAGAGGATCAATGAAACTAGGACCTGGTTCTTTGAAAAGGGAAACATGATAGATAAACCTTTAACTAGACTCATCAAGAAAGAAAGAGAAAGGACTCAAATAAATAAAATTGGAAACAAGAGTGGAGAAATAACAACTGACACAACAGAAATACAAAATAGTGTAAGAAAATACTACAAAGAACTGTATGCTAAAAAGCTAGACAGCCTAGATGAAATGGACAAATTCCTTGAAACACAATCTTCCAAAAATCAATCTGGAACAATCAGAAAACCTAAATAGACCAATTACAACAAATGAGATCAAAACGTTATAAAAAAACTTTCAACAAAAAAAGTTCTGGGCCTGATGGCTTCACAAGTAAATTCTACCAAATATTCAAAGAAGAACTAACTCCTATACTTCTCAAGGTATCTCAAACACTCAAGAGGAAGTAAGATTTCCAAGCTCCTTTTATGAGGTAAGCATAATTCTGACTCCAAAACCAGGAAAAGACAACCCAAAGAAAGAAAATTATAGGCCAATATCCTAGAAGAATATAGATGCTAAAATCCTCAACAAAATATTAGCAAACTGGATCCAACAATATATGGAAAAAATCATACACCATGATCAAGTAGGATTTATTCTTCAGAGGCAAGGCTGGTACAATATTTGCAAATCAATTAATGTGATTCATGACATAAACAAAAGGAAGGAAAAAACCACATGACAATTTCAATCGATGCAGAAAAAGCATTTGATAAAATCCAGCACCCATTCATGATCAAAACTCTGAGCAAAGTGGGAATACAGGGAACATACCTCAACATGATAAAAGCCATCTATGACAAACCCACAGCCAACATCATAGTCAAAGGGCAAAAATTTAAAGCAATCCCCTTAAGATCAGGAACAAGGCAGGGGTGTCCCCTTTCACCACTCTTATTCAACATAACACTGAAAGTCCTAGATACAGCAATCAGACAAGAAAAAAAAGACATCCAAATTGGAAAAGAAGAATTATAACTATCATTATTTATAGATGATATAATATTGTATATAGAAAACTCTAAAGTCTCAGTCAAAAAACTACTAGACCTGATAAATGAATTCAGCAAGGTGGCAGAATATAAAATTAATATTCAGAAATCAGAGGCATTTTTATACACTAACAATGAACTGTCAGAAAGAGAAATTAAGGAAGCAATTTCCTTCACTATTGCAACCAAAAAAATAAATTTAACCAGGGAGATTAAAGACTTGTACTCAGAAAATTATAAAACATTGATAAAAGAAATCAGGGAAGATACGAATAAGTGGAAGCATATACCGTGCTCATGGTTAGGAAGAATAAACATCATCAAAATGTCTATATTACCCAAAGCAATTGATAAATTCAATGCAATGCTGATTAAAGTACCAATCACTTACTTCAAAGATATAGAACACATATTCCAAAACTTTATATGGAACCAAAAGAGAACACAAATAGCCTCAGCAATCTTTAAAAGGAAGAATAAAGTGGGAGGTATCACACTTCTTGATATCAAGTAATACTACAAGGCCATTGTACCCAAAACAGCCTGGTACTGGCATAAGAACAGGCATATAGATCAATGGAACAGAACAGAGAACCCAGAAATAAACCTACAGCTCTATGGACAAGTGATATTTGACAAAGGAGGTAAAGGCATACAATGGAGTAAAGACAGTGTCTTTAATAAATGGTGATGGGAAAATTGGACAGCTACCTGCAAAAATATGAAAATAGACCACCAACTTACACTATTCACAAAAATAAACTCAAAATGAATAAAAGGCGTAAATGTAAGCCGTGAAACCATAAGCATCTTAGAAGAAAACATAGGCAGTAAGTTCTCTGACATTTATCGCAGCAATATATTTGCTGATTTATCTCCACAGGCAAGTGAAATAAAAGACACAATAAACAAATGGGACTTTATCAAACTAAAAAGCTTCTGCACAGCTAAAGACAATAAGAACAGAATAAAAAGACAAACTACACAATGGGAGAATATACTTGACAATGCGTCTGATAAGGGGTTAATAACTAAAATTTATAAAGAACTTGTAAAACTCAACACTGGGAAGACAAACAATCCAATCAAAAAATGGGTGAAAGAAATGAATTGACACTTCTCCAAAGAGGACATACAGATGGCCAATAGGCATATGAAAAAATGCTCAACATCACTAATCATTAGAGAAATGCAAATTAAAACCACAATGTGATATCACCTCACACCAGTCAGAATGGTGTTTATCAACAAAACAACACAGAATAAGTGCTGGCGAGGATGTGGAGAAAAGGGAACCCTCCTGCACTGCTGGTGGGAATGCAGACTGGTGCAGCCACTGTGGAAAACAGCATGGAGATTTCTGAAAAAATTAAAAATCGAACTGCCTTTTGACCCAGCTATACCACATTTAGGAATATACCTCAAGAACACCTTAGCATTTTTTCTTTGAAAAAAAGAAATGCACCCCCATGTTTATGGCAGCATTGTTCACAATAGTGAAGATCTAGAAACAGCCCAAGTGTCTGTCAGTGGACAAGTGGATTAAAAAGCTTTGGTATATATATATATATATATATATATATATATATATATATATATATATATATATATATATATATATATTATGGAATACTACTCAGCCATAAGAAATGATGACATTGGATCATTTACAACAACATGGATGGACCTTGATAGCATTATACTGAGCGAAATAAATAAATCAGAAAAAACTTATTACTATATGATTCCATACAGAGGTGGGACATAAAAATGAGACTTGGAGACATGGACAAGGGTGTTGGGGTTATGGGGTGGGGGTAAGGAGAGGAAGGGGGTTGGGGTAGGAGAGGGGCACAAATAAAACCAGTTAGAAGGTGACAGAAGACAGTTAGACTTTGGGTGATGGGAATGCAGCAGAAGCAAATGTCAAAATAACCTAGAGATGTTTTCTGTGAACATATGTATCCTGATTTATCAATATCACCTCATTAAAATTAATTTTAAAAATTGCAAAAAAATGTTAAAAATATGATAAAAAATCCAAGAAGCAATATATATATATATATATGAAAACCCATTAGGTTATCAGAAAATTTCTCAGCAAGAAAAACACTACAATCCAGAAGAGAGTGGATTTCATCATTTATAGTACTAAGAGAGAGGAACTACCAGCCAAGAATAATATACCCATCAAAGTTATCCTTCAAAAGTGAAGGGGAAATTAAAACATTACAGACATACAGAAACTGAGAGAATTTCTCACCAGAAAATCCCCACTATAGGAAATACTAGAGGATTATCTGACAAAGCAAAACAAAATGACAAGTAAAAATTTTAACAAAACCGCAACAAAAACAAGGGTAATCTGTAACAACAATAGCTTAAGAGAGGAGAGAATAAAGAGCAGCAGAGGCAAGGGAGAATTAAGCAAAGAAGCACACATGATATAATGGAATTTAATAACTATGGTCATTTTTTTAATAACCTCATGGTAACCACCCCTGAAAATGCCACTAATGAAACACATAGCTTAAAAAAAAGAAACAGATGATAGAAATATGAAATACCACCAAACAAAATAAAATGACAAAAAAAGAGTCAAACTAGACACAAAGTTATCAGAAAGCAGTATATAAAGTGGCAATAAGAAATCCATAAGTGTCAATAATTACACTAAATATAAATAGGTTGAACATACCAAAAAAGAGGCACAGAGTAGCAGATTAGATAAAAAAGTAAAACCCAACAATATACTGCCTTCAAGAAGTATATTTAATCTACAAGGATAAAATAGATTCAAAGTGAAAGGTTGAAAACGATTCTCCAAGCAAATAATACCCAAAGAAAAGCAGGTGTAGTTATATCTGACAATGCTGAATAAAGACAACAAAGGTAACCAGAGTCAAAGATGGACATTTTATAGTGATAAAGGGGACATCGTATCAAGAAAACATAAAACATTTTAATACATATGCATAAAACCAGGGAGCACCAAAAAAAAAAAATCTACTAACTGATCTAAAAGTAAAAACAAAAAAAAAAATCATACTTGGAGTAATCAATACACCATTGATCACTTTAGATTGTTCATCTAAACAGAAAATCAATAAAGAAATATTGGCATTAAATAAAACACTAGAGGAAATAAACATAATAGATATCTATAGGACATTTCATCACAAACATCACCATATGCTGGGCCACAAAACTGACATCAACAAATTCAGAAAGATTGAAATTATATGAAGCATATTATTTGATTATAGGGCTTTAAAACTAGAATTCAATTGCAAAAAAAAAAAGAAGTAAACAAACCCACAAAAATATGGAAGTTAAACAACATACTTTTTAAAAATGACTAGGTCAAACAAAAAATAAGAGATCAAAAGATATATACAAACAAACAAAAATGACAACATGACATATCAGTATCTTTGGAATGCAGAGAAAACAGTAATAACAAGGAAGTTTGTATTATTACAGACTTATATGAAAATACAAGTGAGAGCTCAAGTAAACAACCTAACATCACATCTTAAGAAACTAGAAAACAAACAAACAAACAAAAAAAAGCAAAGGCACACAAAAGAAGCAGAAGAAAGGAAATAATGAAAATTAGAGCAGAAATTAATAAAATAGAAAACAAAAAACTATAGAAAAAAATAACACAATAAAGAGCTGGTTCTTTAAAAATATCAACAAAATTGACAAACATCTGGGAAGATTCACTAAGGAATAGAAAAAGGACTTATATAAACAAAATCTAAAATTAAAGAGGAGAAGTTGCCACAAATATCATAGATATACAAAGGATTATTGTAGAATACTATGGAAAACTATATGTCATCAAATTTAACAATCTAGAAGAAATGGATAAGCCCTAGAACAATACAGTCTTCCTAGACTAAATCATGAAGAGATGGAAAGCCTAAATACACCAATAATCAGGGAGGATATAAAACAACTATTGAAAACCTTCAAGTGATGTCAGAGCAATTGCGCCGTGAGGAGCACTACCGATAACGCTCCCCAAAATTTCAACAAGTTCTTCAATCAGTGACAGAAAAATCTATCCTTGGAGCGTCTTGAAGTTCCACACACTGAACACAAAGGTATGATCGAGCAAAAAAAATTGACTAAATATATAATCAACCCTGTAGGAAATAAGACAGAGAAAAGAACACTCCACCTTCCTCACTAACCTGAGCAAAAGATGCTTTCACTTGGAACTGAGATAGAGTGAGGGCTGAGGGTGTGAAGGGAGCCAGACTGCGGCACAGACATCCAAGCCAAGGAAAGAGTGTTCCTGTGGCGACTCAGCCAGACCCTGGCAAAGACAGGCAACCAGCAGCCACTATTAGCCCTGATATCCTGATTGGCCAGTGAGGATAGTGTGTGAGAGGTTCCTCCTAGTGCCCTGGGAATGGGTGCCCATGGTCCTGGACAGAAGGGCAGGGTTAGAGGCCTTTGCATGGGCTGTGATCGAAGTCTTGGTGTGGTCCTTGCACCCCAAACAGCGGCACGAGGAGAGTGCGTGAAAGCAAACTTTCCTACGCCCGAACTTCTTCGGGCGGGCAAGGAGCCTCACTGAGCCATTCAAGCTAACATTTTGGGGAAGAAGAAAAAATATGAAAACATTAGGGGAGCAATGCGCAAGCAGCTTGCAGTCTGTCGCTGGAGCAGTTCTGCAGATCCAATCACTGAAATTACCTTAACCAACAGTCTGCTTACCTCTCAACTGACCTATGTAGCACTAACTGACAAGATCTCTCTCAGTTCAGTGATCTAAGACAAGAGGTATGATATTTTTTAGTGCCTCTTGCTATGCACGTAGGGCCTGCTTGATTAAGCTGGTGGCTCTTATTGGCAGAGCATTCATACTCAGGGCTATATGTTAAAAAGAGGGACTTGGCAGTTTTTAAGACCTCCTGTTTTGCAGGCAGCGACTAGGGCATCCTCTTCACAGCCAAAACAGGTTACAAAATGCAAAAAGCCTAGGGAGAGTTGTCCCTAAGAATGCTGAGGCACACTGCACATGCCTGGAGGCTCATAGAAAGGCACCTTGAGAGTTACTGGCTCCCAGCCCCACATGATGATGCTGACGGCTCTGACTGGTAGGCAGAGCCTTACCCAGAGCCCTTCACTGAGTGGGGATAGAATGGGGATTTGCCAGCTCTTTGAGCCTCTTACTCTCCAGGCAGAGACAGCAGCAACCCCATAGCTGGATCATCAGGCTGCTAATTCAGGAAGAAAAGACTAGGAGAGAGGCTCCCAGAAAATGGACTCTCTCATTGTCAGAGTCTGCAAATGCTAACAAGCCTCAAGTACCAACGAGACTGAAGCCTAATATATGACATCGCAATAGAGACTTATCAATTGCAAATCTCTACCTAAGCATGCCACAGAGGCAGAGCCTGGGGTACAGAGCCACTGACCAGGAAGAGAAAAAAGAAAGAAAAAGGAAGAGAACATCTCAAAATCAAGAAAAATCCACAGACTTTATAACTTTTTCCACTTTTTTTGTTTCTTTCAACATCTTATCTCTATTATTATTTTTCTTCCACTTTGGTCCTTTTATTCTCTGCCCATCTTATTCTTTCCACTTCTTGAACTACACTACCCATAAGTGTTAAATTTCCCATTTTTTTTCTTTTCTTCTTTCTTTCTCTCTATGAGGGTTACACTTCAAAACACTTAACTCTGTCTCTCTTTTTCTTTTTTTCTTTTTTCTCTTTTTTTTCTCCCTCTGCATTAGTTTCTTCTTTCCTCCTTTACTTTTCCTCTCATTCAATCCTCAATCATGAACAAATTATTTTATTTGGGACTCAAATTTTTCTTTGTGGCATTTTGGGTGCTTTTTACTTCACTTTTTAACTCATTAGCATTCCCCCCAAACACAGTTCTCCATTCTATCTAGTTTTTGCTCCACTTAATACAATATTATTTTTTTTCTTTTTCCTGCTTTCCTCTTATCCATGTCATTATATCTCTCAGTTGACCATCACTTAAAAGCAAATCATTTTATTCTTGATCCAAGTTTTTTTTCTTTTTTTGCACTTGTGGGTCCCTACCTACTTTTTTGCCCCTTTATCACTTCTCCCCAACTGCAGCCCTATTTTATAGGTAGTTTTTGTTCCATTTAGCAAAATATAATTCACATTTATTACAATATTTTCTCAAGAAGGAGGAGAGAGTAGAAAAAAAGGAAATAATATTTTTTTCATTTTATTTTCTTTTTCTTTTTTTACTTTTTATTCTTTATTAATTCTCATTAGTACTATCAAAAAAACCACCCTCAGATGCCATTAAGGAAAGAAAATCAAATATACTGGCTCCAAAGAAAAAGATGTAGCACAGATAAATGAGGAAAAATCTATAGAGAAAAAAATATATTGGAAGTCTTGGATCTAAATGATAGAGAATTTAAAATATAAATCCAAAAAATACTCAGAGATATACAAGAAAACACAGAAAGGCAATTTAGGGAGCTCAGCAAACAACTCAAAGAACACAAAGAATATATTACCAAGAAAATTGAAACTATAAAAACAAATCAAACAGGACTCTTCAACCAAGGAACACTGAAGAAGCCACACCGAGACTGGTAGGAAAAGCGGAAACACAAAGAGGGCTTCCCAGCTCCCCGGAATGAATGGCAGCTGGGAGAGACTCAAGTGGTGGGAAGTGAGTTTAGCAGAGAGGGGAGGCTCCTGAGCCCCAGGAAAAAAGCTCCAGCCTGCAGCCCCAGAGCCCAGAAGGGGTGTAAGGACAGTATTTAGCTGGAAACGAGTCAGGATACTGTTTGTAAGAAAGAGTTTGATTTCTCAGACCCAGGATCCTTCTTAAAGGGACCACACAAAACATCTCTCTCACAACCACTCACCCAGGGCTCCTGGGGACAGGGAGAGAGGAGAGAACCAGAGTAACAGGAAGAGAGTGTAATATAGGAGGCACAGGGAGAAATATTTTGGGAGACAGCCACCCTAACCCACGAGATGAGTCACTCCCCAAAGTTGAAGTGAATATTTCCCCTGGAAACAGCAATACCAGCAAAGGGAAGCAGGAGAGCAGCCAAACAAGCTCCCCCATGGCACTCAGAGCAGAGTTGCATAGAAGGAGGGAGCTTTTGGGTCTACAGTAGTGAGTCTTAGGGTCCGAGCTGCAACGCCCCCACCCACTCGGCTGAGGGTTTGCAGGAGGGTGGGCGGCAGCAGGAGACAAAAGCGTGGTTCTGCTGGCAGGGGCGGAAGCCATCTGGCCACCACTGGGCTCAGATGTAAGCTCAATCTTGCCCGGTTGGGGAGAAAGGGGTGTGAAAAAGCGATCAAGCTCAGCTGCCGGCAGCCTGTAATCCAGCCTGTGGGAGAAGAGTGGGAACCCTGGAAAGGGTGGAAACCAGCCACTGAGCACAGGAACACAGCCTTGCCCCACCCGTGCAACCCAGGCTTGTGGTCTGATGTGGTAGCTGGCTCCTCCCACGGGGGTGGAGCCAAAAACCTAGAAGAAGCGGAGTTCCGTTACTGAGCTGAGTTTGGGTATGCAGTCCTGCCCGGTGGTAGAGCCAAGGCTAACAGCCGTTCCTTGAGTGGGCTGCACCTGCAAGGGCAGGGCAAAAGCTCAGAAACAGGCGGAGACCCACAGCTGAGCAAAGGTGGTCGCCAGTGCCCTCAGGACCGAGCATAACGTCACACATGGGGGTGGAGCAAAGGCCAAGGCCACCAATGCTTGTGCACCCAAGTGCATGATCACAGCCACTCCCGTGAAGAGAAAATGTGGAGGCTGAGAAATACAACACAAATAAACCAAAAGAAATCCGCAGAAAAGTACCTAAGTGAATCAAATATAACCAAATTACCAGATGCAGAGTTTAAAATAATGATTGTTGGAATGCTCAAAGATATTAGAACTACCATAGATGACAATTACAAAAACCTAAATAAAGAGATAACAAATATAAAAAAGGACATTCATATTATAAAAAAGAATCAGTCAGAAATGACAAATACAATATCTGAAATAAAGAATACAATGGAAGTAATTAAAAGCAGGATGGATGAAGCAGAGAATCAAATCAGCGAGTTAGAGGACACAATAAATAAAGGTACGGAAGCAGAGCAGAAAAAAGAAAAGAGACTCAAAAAGTCTGAGGAAACTCTAACAGAGCTCTGTGACAACATGAAGAGAAATAACATCCACATCATAGGGGTTCCTGAAGATGAAGAGAAAGAACAAGGGATAGAGACTTTGTTCAAACATATCATAGTGGAAAACTTCCCCCAATTAAGGCAGGAAAACATTTCACATGTTCAGGAAGCACAGAGACCTCCATTAAGGAGAAATCCAAAGAAACCAACACCAAGACACATCGTAATTAAAATACCAAAGCTAAATGATAAAGAGAAAATATTAAAAGCTGCTAGAGAAAAAAAGACTATCGCCTACAAAGGAGCCCCCATAGGATGACTTCTGACTTCTCAACAGAAACACTTGAGGCCAGAAGGAAATGGCAAGAAATATTCAAAGTAATACAAAACAAGAACCTACGACCAAGAATACTCTATCCAGCAAGGCTATCATTCAAAATTGAAGGGGAAATAAGAAGCTTCACAGACAAAAAAACAACAACAAAAAACACAAGGAATTCACTGCAACCAAACCAAGGCTGCAAGAAATGCTAAGGGACCTGCTGTAAACAGATCAAACGAAAAAAAGAATATAGCAAAAGAGGAATACAGTTTTAAAGAAAAAAACGGCAATAAACAATTACATATCAGCAATAACCTGAAATGTTAATGGATTAAATGATCCGATCAAAAACCATAAGGTAGCTGCATGGATAAGAACACAGGACCCATACATATGCTGTCTACAAGAGACACACCTTAAATTAAAAGATGCACACAGACTGAAGATAAAAGGATGGAAAAAAATATTTCCCGCAAATGGAAATGAAAAAAAAGCTGAGGGTAGCAATACTTATATCAGACAAAATGGACTTTAAAATAAAGACCATAGTTAGCGATAAAGAAGGTCACTACATAATGATAAAGGGAGCAATCCAAAAGGAAGATATAACCATTATAAATATCTACGCACCTAATATAGGAGCACCTAAATATATAAAGCAGACTTTGATGGACTTAAAGGGTGAGATCAACAGCAATACCATAATAGTAGGGGATTTTAATACCCCATTAACATCATTAGATAGATCCTCAAGAAAGAAAATTAACAAAGAAACAGCAGACTTAAAGAACATATTAGATCAACTCTATTTAATAGATATCTTCAGAATCTTTCACCCTAAAACAGCAGAATATATTAATACATTCTTTTCATGCACTCATGGTACATTCTCTAGAAAAGACCAATTATTAGGGCACAAAAGCGGTCTCAACAAATTTAAGAAGATTGAAATCATATCGAGCACTTTCTCTGATCACAATGGAATTAAACTAGAAATTAATCACAATAGAAAAATTGAAAAACACTCAAACACTTGGAAACTAAATAGCATGTTATTAAATAACGAATGGGTTAACATTGAGATCAAAGAAGAAATTAAAAATTTCCTAGAAACAAATGATA
This sequence comes from Saccopteryx bilineata, assembly GCF_036850765.1. Lineage (NCBI taxonomy): Eukaryota > Metazoa > Chordata > Mammalia > Chiroptera > Emballonuridae > Saccopteryx > Saccopteryx bilineata. The sequence goes on along the minus strand of NC_089502.1, from coordinate 83,620,166 downwards.
ATGAGCATACATCAACTCAAAATTTATGGGACACAGCAAAAGCAGTCCTGAGAGTGAAGTTTATAGCTTTACAGGCATACCTCAAGAAGCTAGAAAAAGCTCAAATAAACAAGTTAACCCTGCATCTAAAAGAACTAGAAAAAAAACAGCAAATAAAGCCCAGAGCTAGTAGAAGAAAGGAAATAATAAAGATCAGAGCAGAAATAAATGACATAGAGGCTAAAGAAACAATACAGAGGATTAATGAAATCAGGAGCTGGTTCTTTGTAAAGGTAAATAAGATCGATGAACCTTTAACGAGACTCACCAAGAAAAAGAGAGAGAGGACTCAAATAAAATTAGAAACGAGAATGGAGAAATAACAACTGACAGAACAGAAATAAAAAATATTGTAAGAAAATATTATAAAGAACTGTACGCCAAAAAACTAGACAACCTAGATGAAATGGACAAATTCCTTGAATCATATAATCTTCCAAAAATCAATCTGGAAGAATCAGAAAACCTAAACAGACCAATTACAACAAATGAGATTGAAACAGCTATCAAAAAACTCCCCAAAAAGAAACGTCCTGGGCCTAATGGCTTCACAAGTGAATTATACCAAATATTCAAAGAAGAACTAACTCCTATCCTTCTCAAGCTATTTCAAAAAATTCAAGAGGAAGGAAGACTTCCAAACTCCTTTTATGAGGCGAGCAGAATTCTGATTACAAAATCAGGCAAAGACAACACAAAAAAAGAAAATTATAGGCCAATATCCCTGATGAACTTAGATGCAAAAATCCTCAACAAAATATTAGCAAACCAGATCCAGCAATATATGTAAAAAATCATACACCATGATCAAGTGGGATTTATTCTTGGGAGGCAAGGCTGGTACAATATTCACAAATCAAGCAATGTGATTCATCACATAAACAAAAGGAAGGAGAAAAACCATGTGATAATTTCAATAGATGCAGAAAAAGCATTTGATAAAATCCAGCACCCATTCATGATCAAAACTCTCAGCAAAGTGGGAATACAGGGAACGTACCTCAACATGATAAAGGCCATCTATGACAAACCCACAGCCAACATCATAGTTAATGGGCAAAAATTTAAAGCAATCCCCTTAAGATCAGGAACAAGGCAGGGTGCCCCCTTTCACCACTCTTATTCAACATAGTTCTGAAAGTCCTAGCCACAGCAATCAGACAAGAAAAAGAAAAAAAAAGTATCCAAATTGGAAAAGAAGAAGTAAAACTATCATTATTTGCAGATGATATGATATTGTATATAGAAAACCCTAAAGTCTCAGTCAAAAAACTGCTAGACCTGATAAATGAATTTGGCAAGGCAGCAGGATATAAAATCAATAGTCAGAAATCAGAGGCATTTTTATACTCTAATAATGAACTGTCAGAAAGAGAAATCAAGGAATCAATCCCCTTTACCATTGCAACCAAAAAAATAAAGTACCTAGGAATAAATCTAACTAAGGAGATTAAAGACTTGTACTTAGAAAATTATAAAACATTGATAAAAGAAATCAGGGAAGATACAAATAAGTGGAAGCATATACTCTGCTTATGGTTAGGAAAAATAAACATCATCGAAATGTCTATGTTACCCAAAGCAATTGATAAATTCAATGCAATAACGATTCAAATATCAATGACTTACTTCAAAGATATAGAACACATACTCCAAAAATTTATATGGAACCAAAAGAGAACACGAATAGCTTCGGCAATCTTGAAAAGGAAGAATAAAGGGGAGGTATCACACTTCCGGATATCAAGTTATATTATAAGGCCATTGTACTCAAAACAGCCTGGTACCGGCATAATAACAGGCACATAGATCAATGGAACAGAACAGAGAACCCAGAAATGAACCCCTAGCTCTATGGACAACTTATATTTGAAAAAGGAGGTAAGGAAATACAATGGAGTTAAGACAGCCTCTTTAGCAAATGGTGTTGGGAAAATTGGACAGCTACCTGCAAAAAAAAAGAATCTAGACCACCAACTTACACCACTCACAAAAATAAACTCAAAATGGAAAAAAGACTTAAATGTAAGCCGTGAAACCATAAGCATCTTAGAAGAAAACATAGGCAGTAAGTTCTCTGACATCTATCGCAGCAATATATTTGCTGATTTATCTCCACAGGCAAGTGAAATAAAAGACACAATAAACAAATGGGACTTTATCAAACTGAAAAGCTTCTGCACAGCTAAAGACAATAAGAACAGAATAAAAAGACAAACTACACAATGGGAGAATATACTTGACATTGTGTCTGATAAGGGGTTAATAACCAAATGTATAAAGAACTTGTAAAACAATATCAGGAAGACAAACAATCCAATTCAAAAATGGGCAAAAGAAATGAATAGACACTTCCCCAAAGAAGACACACAGATGGCCAATAGGCATATGAAAAAATGTTCAACATCACTAATGATTAGAGAAATTCAAATTAAAACCACAATGAGATATCTCTTCACACCAGTCAGAATGGTACTTATCAATAAAACAACACAGAATAAGTGCTGGCGAGGATGTGGAGAACAGGGAACCCTCCTGCACTACTAATGGGAATGCAGACTGGTGCAGCCACTGTGGAAAACAGTATGGAGATTCCTCAAGAAATTAAAAATCGAACTGCCTTTTGACCCAGCTATACCCCTGTTAGGAATATACCCCAAGAATACTATAGCACTGTTTGAAAAGAAGAAATGCACCCCCAAGTTTATGGCAGCATTGTTCACAATAGCAAAGATCTGGAAACAGCCCAAGTTTCCATCAGAGGACGAGTGGATTAAAAAGCTTTGGTATATATATACTATGGAATACTACTCAGCCATAAGAAATGATGCCATGGGATCTTTTACAACAACATGGATGGGCCTTGATAACATTATACTGAGCGAAAGAAGTAAATCAGAAAAAACTAAGAACTATATGATTCCATACATAGGTGGGACATAAAGATGAGACTCAGAGTCATGGACAACAGGGTTTGGGTTACAGGGTGGGAGGAGGAGAGGGAGGGGGTTGGGGGAGGGGAGGGGCACAGAGATCATGGTTTTTCAGCATTTGCCGTATTTCCCCTTTAATGTATAGACAGACAGCAAATATTTAATTATGGTGTTTCCACTATAAAGACTGCTGTCTTAGGGACAAATGCTGATGAACTATTTCAGCAGTTCCTCCTTCTTCAAAGACTTATATATGTCAACATAGAGCTCCATGTTTCATAGGACATACTCAAGCTCACTCCATGCTTCCTGGAGCTTTAGCACAAAGGAATGCCTTTTTTTTTTCCTTTCCTTTTCTTTTTTTTTTTTCTATTTTTCTCTCTTTTTTTGTTGTATTTTTCCTTTTATTTATTTATTTTTTGTATTTTTCTGAAGATGGAAATGGGAATCAGTCAGACAGACTCCCGCATGCGCCTGACCGGAATCCACCTGGCTTGCCTACCAGGGGGGAATGCTCTGCCCATCTGGGGTGTTGCTCTGTTACAACCAGCGCCATTTTAGCAACTGAGGCAGAGGCAATGGGGCCATCCTTGGTGTCCGGGGTGGCTTTGCTCCAGTGGAGCCTTGGCTGTGGGAGGGGAAGGGAGTGACAGAGAGGAAGGAGAGGGGGAGGGGTGTAGAAGTAGATGGGCGCTTCTTTTGTGTGCTCTGACTGGGAATTGAACTGAGGAATCCTGCACACTTGGCCATTGCTCTACCACTGAGCCAACTGGCCAGGGCCTAGGAATGCCCTTGTTGATCAAAGTACTCAAAAGATAGTTTTATGGAGCAACCATAACAGACCAAGCAAGTCAGTCTCATACTATTCATCACCAGAATGCTGCAGCCCGGTGTAAACAGTTTCAACTTTCTCCGGAAGCAGCACAGCAGATTGGGAAATCCTGTCCAAAGGGGTCCTATACTGCACCTTCATTTGGAGTTAACCCTCTAGGACCCCTACCAGGACAACTTTGGCAGATGGATGTTACTCATATACCTTCATTTGGGAAACAGTCGTATGTCCACATTACAGTGGATACATATTCCGGATCTATAATAACCTCTGTCAGAACAGGAGAGGCTGCTAAGCCTGTTATATCTCATTGTCTGTATGCACTGTTCTATTATTGGATTTCCTAAACTAGCTAAACTGAAAATGTTCCTGCATATGTAGCAAAAGCATTTACTGTATTTTGTCATGCTTACAATCTTTAAAGTTAAAGTATTATTTAAGTGTACTCAGCAAACATTTTAAGGTTAATTTAAAAAAAATTTAAAGGGGGTAGTCATATCCTGGAACTCCTACAGGTATACCATATCATGCTTTTTACATAAAAAAAATTACATTTCTTTTGAATGCTGATGAACGGGAGACACCAAATCTTTTTCGCCTGCATACTACTACCCTCTTTATTAGATCCAGCTAATAACACTGTTTTTTCTTTTTCAAATAGCTCCAGATATATGGAAAAGATTTATATAGGCAGATATGGATCCTCAAACCCCGCAGAGAGAGCTTCTGAGCATGGCTTTTAAGATAACTAGAGGCAGAAAAAGCCCAATAGAGATCAGGGGAACTACCAGCTTTTAGCATACACCCTTAAAGGCTCCAACACCCCAAAGGGGTCTCATAGGATGCCATCTGGGTCCTGCTTCAATACTGGAAAGGAAGGTCATTGAGCTAAAGCCTGCCAGGCTTACATGCCTCTGCTGTGAGGAAACAGGGACACTGGAAGGTAGGCTTCCCCCTCGCTCCTCTAAGGGAGGGTTCAGTCTCTTCCAGCCCTGCTCCAGCCACCTATGATCTATCCTTGCCCAAAAAGCTGGGGTTTGCCACTGAAGGCTGAAGGTGCCCAGGGCTGTTGGTCCCATCTACGACACTGTGGACGAGCCTAGGGTATTTTTTCCAAGAAGCAGGTAAACTGATCTCATTTGCACAAGGGCCACTTAACTATGTTTTGCCTGAATAGTCAGGTTTTTTATTCTTCCCTCAAAGATCTCTGTTGTGGGTGTTGATAGTCGTATTTCCTGCTGCTTTGTTTAATATATAGTGTTTCCTTTACTCCTCCTACCTCAATGCCCCACTCATATTTCAGGCTGGGACTTACTCTTAAATTAGAGTTCTCTTTCCCCTTTTCCCAACTTCTATTATGACTCTACCTTTGCCACCCAGCTTAGTGTATCCCAAGGTTCTTTTTACCATGCCACAGTCACAGAGCTCCAGGGAAAAGCAACCTGGTCTCATGTCTCCAGGCAGAGGAGAACAGAAGCTCCATATCCATGCATGCTGCAAATGGCTTTTCCAGTCTACCTGAATCATTACCAGCTACAAACAGCAGTCATTGGGACTTGGGACATGAGCTGCAAAGTATAGAATGGTGACAACAATTCCAGTGCCATGCAGACCTTTCCTGGATGTGGACTTTTCCTGGACTCCTGCTTCCTGTGACAGCTCTTAACAGACTGAACTGTGGTTGGGTTGCATTTTTCAGGGATTTGGTATGGTGATGGGCCAACTTGGACTTGGTGAACATGTTAAGGAAACTACTCTTTTATGGATTCTTGCTGTATGGGCCAAGAGTTTGCTTAAGGGCTTTTAATCACTGTAAAAAAAATAGAAGACTGGATAAAGAAGATGGGACACATATACACCATGGTATACTATTCAGCTAGAAGAAATGATGACATCGGATCACTTACAGCAGAATGGAGGAATCTTGATAACATTATGCGGAGTGAAATAAGTGAATCAGAAAAAAACAAGAACTGCAGGTTTTCATATATTGGTGGGACATAAAAGCTAAATTAAGAGACATGGACAGGAGTGTGATGGTTATGGGAGGTAGGGGGAGGGAGGGAGGGATAGGGGGAGGGGGAGGGGTACAAAGAAAACTGGATAGAGGGTGACGGAGGTCGATCTCTCTTTGGGGGATGGGTATGCAACAGAACTAAATGACAAGATAACCTGAAAATATTTTCTTTGAATATTTGTACCCTGATTTATTGATGTCACCCCATTAAAATAAAAATTTATTAAAAAAAACAAATCAAACAGATATTAAAAACTCAATTCACAAAATGAAAAATGAGGTAAAAAGCTTAGCTAATAGAACAGGCCAGATAGAGGGTAGGATTAGTGACATTGAAGACAAGCAACTTGAAGCACAAGATAGAGAAGAGAAAGACTCAAGAAAAAAAATGAGAAAGCACTACAGGAATTGTCTGACTCCATCGAAAAGTATAACATAAGAATAATAGGAATATCAGAAGAACAGAGAGAAAATGGAATAGAGAACATATTTAAACAAAAAATAGGTGAGAACTTCCCAAGTCTGTGGAAAGAACTAAAGCCTCTAATTCAAGAAGCAAAAAGAATATCGAGTTTTTTTAACTGCAACAAACCTACTACAAGGCACATCATCACGAACTTGGCACAAACCAACGACAAAGAAAAAATTCTCAAGAAATCCAGGAAAAAGAAAAATACAACATATAAAGGAAGGCCTATTAGATGATCATCGGATTTCTCAGCAGAAACTCTAGAAACGAGAAGAGACTGGACCCCAATTTTTAAAGTCCTGAAAGAGAGGAACGTTCAGCCAAGAATACTAAGCCCATCAAAGCTATCCTTCAAATACGAAGGAGAAATAAAAACATTCACAGATACAGAAAAGATGAGAGAACTTGTCATCAGAAAACCACCACTCCGGGAAAAACTAAAGATGTTTTTCCAACCAGATACAAAGAACAAAACAAAACAAAACCACAAGTAAAAGCTCCACCAAGAACACAATAAAACCAAATTACACTGTGACAATAAAAAGGGTGGAGAGGACGGAGATTAACAGTAGCAAAGGACTATGGAGTACAGAAGCTTTCATAAGATAGTGTACTACAATGAACAAGGTAGGTACATTTTTCATTACTTAATGGTAACCACCCTTAAAAAACCACCACAGAAGCACATGACTTAAAAAAGGTAGCAACAGGGGCACTGGCTGGTTGGCTCAGTGGTACAGCCTGTCGTACAGAAGTCCCAGGTTCGATTCCCAGCCAGGGCACACAGTAGAAGCGCCCATTTGCTTCTCCACCTCTCCCCCTCTCCTTCCTCTCTTTCTCTTTCTTCCCCTCCAGCAGCTGAGGCTCCATTGGAGCAAGGATGGCCCGGGCGCTAGGGATGGCTCCTTGGCCTCTTCCCCAGGCGCTAGAGTGGCTCTGGTTGAAACAGAGCAACACCCCGGAGGGGCAGAGCATCGCCCCTGGTGGGCAGAGCGTCGTCTCTGGTGGGCGTGCCGGGTGGATCCCGGTCGGGTGCATGTGGGAGTCTGTCTGACTGTCTCTCCCCATTTCCAGCTTCAGAAAAGTATGGAAAAAAAGGTAGCAACAGAAGAAAGAAGTACAGAATATAACCAAACAAAAATAAGTGATAAAAAAAGAGAAGAATCAAACAAGAATCAAAACTAACAGAAAGCAATTTATAAAATGGCAATAGGGAACCCACAACTGTCAAAATTACACTAAATGTAAATGGATTAAACTCAACAATAAAAAGACACAGAATAGCAGAATGGATTAAAAAAGAAAACCCAAATGTATGCTGCCTACAAGAAATACATCTAAGCATCAAGGATAAAAACAAATTCAAAGTGAAAGGCTGGAAAAAATACTCCAAGTAAATAACATCCAAAAAAACCCAAGTGTAGCAATATTTATATCTAATAATGCTGACTACAAGACAGCAAAAGTAATCAGAGAAAAAAATGGTCATTTCATAATGATTAAGGGGACACTGAATCAAGAAGACATAACAATTGTTAATATATACGCACCTAACCAAGGAGCACCAAAATATATAAGACAGCTACTTATTGACCTTAAAACAAAAACTGCCCTGGCTGGTTGGCTCAGTGGTAGAGCATCGGCCTGGCATGCAGAAGTCCCAGGTTCGATTTCCGGCCAGGGCACACAGGAGAAGCGCCCATCTGCTTCCCCACCCCTCCCCCTCTCCTTCCTCTCTGTCTCTCTCTTCCCCTCCTGCAGCCGAGGCTCCACTGGAGCAAAGATGGCCCCGGCACTGGGGATGGCTCCTCGGCCTCTGCCCCAGGCGCTAGAGTGGCTCTAGTCGCAACAGAGTGATGCCCCGGAGGGGCAGACCATCGCCCCCTGGTGGGCAAAGCATCGCCCCCTGGTGGGCGTGCCGGGTGGATCCCAGTCGGGCGCATGCAGGAGTCTGTCTGACTGTCTCTCCCCATTTCAAGCTTCAGAAAAATACAGAGAAAAAAAAACCCCAAAACTGACAAAAATACAACCATACTTGGAGACATCAATACACCACTGATGGCTCTAGATCATTCATCCATAAAGAAAATCAATGAAGATGTATTGGCCTTAAACAAAACACTAGAGCAACTGGATATTATAGACATCAACAAGACATTTCATCCCAAAGCGACAGACTATACATTTTTTTCTAGTGTACATGAAACATTCTCAAAAATTGACCATATGCTGAGCCACAAAAATAACATCAGCAAATTCAGAAAAATTGAAATTTATCCAAGTATATTTTCTGATCATAAAGCCTTGAAACTAGAATTCAACTACGAAAAAGAAGAGAAAAAAAAATCCAAGTGTGGAAACTAAACAACATATTTTTAAAAAATGAATGGGTCAAAGAAGAAATCAGCACAGAGGTCAAAAGATATATACAAACAAATGAAAATGACCATATGACATATCAGAATCTCTGGGATGCTGTAATAAAAGTTCATGTCACTTCAGGCCTATATGAACAAACAAGAGAGAGCCCAAGTAAACCACTTAACTTTATACCTTATAAAACCAAAAAAAGAAGAAGGAAGACAACCCAAAACTAGCCAAAGGAAGGAAAAAATAACAATCAGAGCAGAAATTAATGAAATAGAGAACAGACAAATTATAGAAAAACTTAATAAAACAAGGAGCTGGTTCTTTGAAAAGATCAACAAAATTGACAAACCCTTGGCAAGACTCACCAAAGAAAAAAGAGAAATGACTCATATAAACAAAATCTAAAATGAAAGAGGAGAAATCACCACAGACACCAAAAACATACAAAGAATTATTGTAGAATACTACAAAAAACTATATTCTACCAAATTTAGCAATCTAGAAGAAATGGATAAATTCATAGAACAATATAACCTTCCTAGACTGAGTCATGAAGAAACAGAAAGCCTAAACTGACCAATTAGCAGGGAGGAAATAGAAAAAAATATTAAAAACCTCCCCAAAAATAAAAGTTCAGGCCCAGACGGTTGTACTAGTGAATTCTATCAAACATTCAAAGAAGACTTGGTTCCTATTTTACTCAAAGATTTCCAAAAAATTGAAGAGGAAGCAATACTTCCAAACACATTTTATGAGGCCAACATAACCCTCATATCAAAACTTGACAAGGACGGCACAAAAAAAGAAAACTACAGACCAATATCTCTGTAAAATACAGATGCTAAAATACTAAACAAAATACTAGGAAATCAAATATAACAACATATTAAAAAAATAATACATCATGATCAAGTGGGATTCATCCCAGAATCTCAAGGATGGTTTAACATACGTAAAATGGTTAATGAAATACACCATATCAACAAAACAAGAACAAAACCACATGATCTTATCAATAGATGCAGAAAAGGCATTCATTAAAATACAACACAACTTTATGTTTAAGACTCTCAAAAAAGTGGGTATAGAAGGAAAATATCTCAACATGATAAAGGCCATATATGATAAACCATCAGCTAACATCATATTAAATGGCATAAAACTGAGGACTTTCCAACTTAAATCAGGAACAAGACAGGGTTGTCCACTCTCTCCAATCTTATTTAACATGGTACTAGAAGTTCTAGCCAGAGCAATCAGAGAAGATAAAGAAATAAAAATCATTCATATTGAAAAAGAATAAATAAAGGTATCACTTTTTGCAGATAATATGATCCTATACATCAAAAACCACAAAGATTCCACAAAAAGATTACTAAAAACAATAAACCAATACAGTAAGTTTGCAGGATACAAAATTAATATACAGAAGTCCATATCCTTTCTATATGCCAACAATGAAACATTAGAAAAGAAACTCAAAAAAATAATTCCCTTCATGATTGCAACAAAAAAAAATAAAATACCTAGGAATAAACATAACAAAGAATGTAAAGGACCTATATAACAAAAACTACAAAGCAGTATTAATGGAAATCGAAAAAGATACAATGAAATGGAAAAAAATATTCCTTGTTCTTGAATAGAAGGAATAAATATAATAAAAATGGCCATATTCCCCAAAGCAATATACAAATTTAATGCAATTCCAATCAAAATCCCAGTAACATTTTTTTAAGAAATGTAACAAAAAATCATCAGATTTATATGGAACTATAAAAAACCTCGAATAGCCAAAGCAATTCTAAGAAAAAACAAAGAAGCTGGGGCCATTACAGTACCTGACTTCAAACTATATTATAAAGCCACGACAAAGCAGCATGGTATTGGCAGAAAAATAGACACTCAGACCAATGGAACAGAGTAGAAAGTCCATAAATAAAACCACATATATATGGTCAAATAATTTTCAATAAAGGGGCCAACAACACACAATGAATAGAAGAAAGCCTCTTCAACAAATGGTGCTGGGAAAACTGGTAAGGCACATGCAGAAGAATGAAACTCGACTACAGTTTGTTCCCTTGTACTAAAATTAATTCAAAATGGATCAAAGGCCTAAATATATAAGACCTGAAACAATAAATAACATAGAAGAAAACATAGGTACTAAACTCATGGACCTGGGTTTTAAAGAGCATTTTATGAATTTGACTCCAAAGGCAAGAGAAGTGAAGGCAAAGATAAATGAACTGGACTACATCAAACTGAGAAGTTTTTGCTCAGCAAGAGAAACTGATAACAAAATAAACAGACAGCCAACTAAATGGGAAATGATATTTTCAAACATCAGCTCAGATAAGGGCCTAATATCCAAAATATTCAAAGAACTCATAAAACTCAACAACAAATGAACAATCCAATAAAAATAATGGGAAGAGGACATGAACAGACACTTCTCCCAGAAAGAAATACAAATGGCCAACAGATATATGAAAAGATGTTCATCTTCATTAGTTACTAGAGAAATGCAAATCAAAACTACAATGAGATACCACCTCACACCTGTTTGATTAGATATTATCAACAAGACAGGTAATAGCAAGTGTTGGAGAGGCTCTGGAGGAAAAGGAACCCTCATACACTGTTGGTGGGAATGTAAAGTAGTACAACCACTATGGAAGAAAGTATGGTGGTACTTCAAAAAACTGAAAATAGAACTACCTTATGACCCAGCAATTTCTCTACTGTGTATATATCCCCCAAACTCAGAGATTTTGATACGTAAAGACACATGTAGCCCCATGTTCATTGCAGAATTGTTCACAGTTTCCAAGACATGGAACAACCCTAAAGCCCTTCAATAGATGACTGGATAAAGAAGATTGTGGCACATATACACTATGGAATACTACTCAGCCATAAGAAATGATCGACACCGGATCATTTACAACAAAATGGTTGGATCTTGATAACATTATAAGGAGTGAAATAAGTAAATCAGAAAAAAAACAAGAACTCTTCTTCTCTTTTTTGTTTCTGTCAGTTGTTTTTGTTTGACGGTATTCCATACCTCTCTGTTTTGTTTCTTCTATTTTTAAGCTGTGTATTTCAGAGATTGTTTTACTGTGGGTGGTTTATTAAGAGAAAAATTTTGCTATGTACAAGAGCTCTTTCTCTTTTGAGTGTTTCTGCACTCCATCCTCCTTTGCCACTGCAGACTTTATTCTCTCCTCTTCTATGTTATTGCTGTCTCAGATTATTTTTTATTGTGACATTTTTTGAGCTTTTACTTGTAGTTTGATTGAATAACTACGTTGAGTATTTCCTGCAGTCGGGGTTTTCTGTGATAATTTGCTCAGTTTCTGTATGTCTGAAAAAGTTTTTATTTCTTTAATGTATATAATATTCTTGGTTGGTAATTCCTTTATTTCAGAACTTTGAACGTTTGATTCTACTGTCTCCTGGCTTGTATTGTTTCTGCTGAGAAGTTTGATGATAACCTAATGGGCTTTACTTTATAGGTTATGTTCTTGTTTTCCCTAGCTGCTTTGAAGATTCTTTCTTTGGCATTGATTTGTGACAATTTTGTTACAATGTGCCTGTGAATAGGTCTGCTTGGGTTGAGGTAATTCAGCCTTCAGTTTGCTTCTTGGATTTGAGGTTCTAAGTCTTTCTATAGGCTTGAGAATTTTCAATTCCCAATTATTTGTTTTTGTAGGCTCTCCATTCTCTTCTCTCTCTTCTTCTTCTTCTGATATACCCATTATCCTTATATTTCTCTTTCTGATGGAGTCAGACAACTGTTGTATTTTTTAAATTGATGACTATTTCTCCTATTCTTTCTGTAGCATCTCTAATTAACTCTCTAAAATGTTACTCTTTTCTTTTTCCATCTAGCTTGTTCTATTACCTAAACTTGCTACCTTTGTTTTTAATTTATGTATTGAGTTTGTCATCTCTGTTTTTAAAGTTGCAATCTCCTTGGTGAGGTGTTTGTTTTGTTTTCTGAGCTCATTAGGTTGCTTATTGGTTTCTTCTCACAACTTATCGAGTATTTTCAGAACTTCAATTTTGAATTCTTTATTATTTAACTCCAAGATTTCCATGAGATATAGATTATTTCTGGAGAGTTTTTAGTTTCTTTCTGATATACATCTCTGAGTTATATAGCCATGTTATTTGACTTCTTCTTTCATGTCACTTGAGTTAAAAATTTTATCAAAAAACAATTAAAAAGTAAAAAAACTAAAATATGATTAAAATTTTAAGAGAACTAAAAAAAAAAAAGCAAATCAACCACAAACTATAAGAATAAAGATATAAAAATAAAATAAAATTCAAAAAAATGAGAAGAAATTTTTTTTTTAAAAAAGACAAAATTAATTTTGGTTTTGAGAGGTATCTTTCAGTAGGTGTTACTATATTAGAAGATTTTCCTTTGTGATGTTTTTATACTGTCCTCGGCTGAGATGTTGCTGTTGCAATGATGTAGGCAGGGCCTCAGGTGCACTGGTGTTTGGGGCATGTTGTAAGGCTTTTACAGCTTTGGCTTTCTTGTTTTGGTTTTATAACTTTATGGCTCTAACAATGGTGATCTCAGGCTTCCAGGTGCTTCTACCCATATTTGAATATACCCAGGGACCAAACAGAGAGCTCCTTTATTCTTCAGGGCATAGAGTGGCTCTCAAAGGCTGGCTATCGGGTCTGTCTCTGCCACTCTCAGTATCTTGAGGTGAAGGAGGCAGATATAGGTGGCTTTAATCCATTCAGTGTGTGGATCTTTAAGGCATGCCTGCAAGTCCACCTTGGGTTTCTTCCTTGAATTGTAGTTGTTTGATTTGTTGAAATTTTAAGAGAACACATTAGAATAATCTCTCACACCACTATTATTCTGTCATCCAACTCTTTCTAATTCCTGAAAACTCTTTATATTAGCTTTATGTTATGCTCACCTTTACCTTCTTTAGCCTTTCCTTAAGTGGGGACTTAATTTTTTTCCCTTTGAAGCATTGTTTATTGCATGCAAAAAAAGAATAGTGTAAATTTTTAGCAAAATAAGCAATTCAAACAATTCCTGTCAAGAAAAGTATTTGTTAAGCAACAAATAAAACAAATTGCAGGCATTAGCTTTCAAAATAAAATCACTTACCCACTTTTACCTGAGAAATAGTTATACCTAAATATGTAAAAGAAGGTGCTACACAATGTTACAAAGGCACTGGATTCTTATAAAAATAACCCAAGAAAATTATTCCTAGAGGTATATATTGCAATGGTTAGAAAGACAGAATTTTAAGGGTGATAATTTTATCTAATCAGGTTTCTCCTTGTGTAACACATGGTTCAACCTACAGTGTCCTGATATGTGTCCAAATGTATATAGCAGTTTGAACTTACAGAACCTTAGAGTAAAACAGCAGGAGAAGTGTCAACATGATAATTTTGGAATAAATATTTTTACCTTCAGATATTTTGCCTTACCAAAGGAATAATCAGAAAGAATTTGGATTTTTTTTTACATTTTTCTTTATTCAAAGAAGACTTATAAATTCCTAATAAAATACATGGTATTTTAATAAGTTCTGTAGGAGATTAAAGATGAATCTGACAAATAATCATCTCTCAGAGAGTTTTCAGGCTAACCAGGGAATTAGATCTGCACATAAGTAGCCATAATATGTAGTAGAAAATGTTGTATTTATCATAATAAATGTACATATGATGTGTCATGAGAGAGTTCAGAGGAGGAAAAATAACCTTCAGCTGTGGTTTAGGAAGAAGAGAAAAAATTTAAACTTGATTTTTAAGTTAGGTATGATATAAATATGCATAAGGGAGTACAGAGTATTTCTAGCAGAGTAAGCCTTGAAAAAAGCATGGAATCCAGAAAGTGTGGCATATAGAGAGAAAATGTGCAAAGAAATATTTTACTGGATTTTAATTAAAGTAATTTACATTTAATGAGCACTTATTTTGTACCTGATACTCTGCCTGGCCCTTAACCTACATTGACATTTAATACAAATAATGTTGAGACGAAGGGATTATTATATGTTTTTAAAAGTTAATAAATTTAAATTAAGTATCACAATTTAAATAGCATACTTTTTGAGATGATTATTTTCAAATATTTTTCAAGCAATACTTATCTACATTTTTTTGTTTTAGTTTTTTTTTTTTTTGGTGGTGTCATGTTTGCTTGATTTTTTGTAACCTGTGTCCCCTTTCATTGGTGTTTATTCATTAGAAGGAGTAAAGACCTCCTTGAGTCTTTAAAGATTGGTTTTGACAGATAAATGCCTTTTGGTAGTTCATTAAACAGACAGTATTGCCTCCAGGATCACAACTAAATAGACTTGGATGCAGGTTAAGTGGCTGCTGTTGGGTCTACAGTGAAATCTGCCATTAAAAAGCCTGTTAACAGATGCACAACCATGTATGGTCCCAGCCAGTTTCCAGAGATGGCTCTTGGAGAGTCACTGGGTAGCTTCCTAGATAGGAAAGACTAGCCCCAGACCATGGCTAAAAATGGTTAGAATGAATTCACAGGGCTTCTTCAGTGTCCACAGCTGAGGTCAAGATCTCCAGACCTGTTTCCAAGAGCTTGAATAGGCATGCTACCTGATAGGTTGCCAGTCAGTCAGGACTTTCACCAGACTTGGGCTAAGTAAAGCTGGATTCCATCACGGGGCTGTTCATCATACATAATTTGGCAGAGTTTGGCTGGCCAGTTCTCAGAGGCATCAAAGAGCTTACTCATAGACACATCTCTTGCCAGGCAGGACTGCTCCCTGACTGCAAGTATGAGAGGCTAAAGAAAGATCTCAAATAAAGCACTTAACTTTATGACTTAAAAAATAGAAAAAAAACAAACTAAGCTCAAAGTTAGCAGAAAGAAGAAAATAATAAAAATTGAAGCAGAAATAAATAAAATAGACTACAGAGACAATAAAAAAGATTAACAAAAACAGATTTAAATTTATTTAAAAAAGAAAAAATGGACATACCTTCATCTAAAGTAATAAAATAAAAAAAGAGAAATCAACTAAATAAAATTATAAATTAAAGAGGATATATTACAACTAATACTAAAGAAATACAAAGGATCATAACAGATTATAACAAATAATTATACACTAATAAATTGTATAACCAAGATGAAGCAGATAAATGCTTAGAAACATAGAACTTATCAAAACTGAATCATAAAGCATAAAAACTCTAAATAGATCAATAACAAGTAAAGAGTTTGAATCAATAAAAAATTCCAACAGAAAACCCTGGCCTAGTAACTCAGTTGATCAAAGGATAGTCCTACTATGCCAAGGTTGCAGGTTTGATTCCCAGCCAGAGCACATACAGTTATCAACCAATTAATGCATAAATAAGTGGAACAACAAATTGATGTTTCTCTCTCTTCCTCTCTCTCTCTCTCTCTCATTCACTCTCTAAAAATCAATAAATTAATTTTTTTTATTTTGAGAAAGAATTTCATAAAAGAGATTTTAGGGCCTGATTGCTTCATGATTTCAAATATATAAAGAAGAATTTATGCCACTCTTTTTCAAACTATTTAAAAGATTAAGAGATAGAAATATTTCAAACTCATAATATGAGGTTAGCTTTACTTTAATATTAAGGTTAGATAGGAATGTTATGAGAAAGATAACTAGAAGCCAGTATCCCTGATGAATAAAGATGCAAAAACATTCATTAATGTACTAGCAAAATGAATATACCAACACATTCAAGAGATCATGCATTGTAATCAAGTGGGATGTATCCCTGGGATACAGGTAGATTAAACAGAGGCAAATTCAATGTGAGACAATATATTAACAAAATGAAAGATAAAAATTATATGATCATCTCAATAGATGCATGAAAAACATTTGACAGAATTCAACATCTTTTTATGATAAAAACTCACAACAAATTAGGTTTAGAAGAAATGTAGCATAATATAAAAGCCACATTGCCAATCCCACAGTTAATATCATACTTAACAGGGAAAGGCTGAAAGCTTTTCCTCTAAGATCAGGAACAAGACAAAAATGTCCTGATTCACCAATTATATTTAACATAGAACTGGACACCTAACCAGAACAATTAGTCAAGAAGAAGAACTAAAGGACATACAAATATGAAAAATAAAATTGTCTTTTATTCACAAATTACATAGTTTTAAACATAAAAGTCACTAAAGACTCCAACAATACAAAAAACAGTTGAAACTAATAAACAAATTCAGTAGTTTCAGGATACAAAATTAAAACATAAAAATTAGTTGTGTGTTTTTTAATATTCAATGATCTCTGAATTTTTATTGGCCTCCCTCCTCCCCTAGGGATGCCTCACTTCTGCTGTCTTTAAAACCTCAGAACTTTAATGTACTTGACCACCAATACCACTTTGCTGTCCACAACACTGAGAATGATGTTCTTTTGGATCGAATGTATGAAGTTGCTGTTCTCCAAGTTATCACTAAAATTGAAATCCTCCTCTTCTTCCAGCAGGTGGCAGTTGGTGGTAATTTCAGACTCCAGCTTGACATTGATGTTCAGCAGGGCCTCATATCCTTGGCCTTGGCACCAATGTTCTGCCTGTGTCTGGGTCAGCTCTGACTCCAGATGCAGCAGGATCCCACTGAGCTATTCCATCTGCATGACATAGCATGTCTCTAGCTCCTCAATCTGTTCTCAAAACTGGCCCTTAAATTTCTCATCCATTCCAGGTCCATCTCCAAAGACTGGACTATACATCTTAGCTCTGTGTCATCTCATCAACTCCTATCTCAGTGGTCTGCAAAGTGACCACTGTGGTGCTCTCTTCAATCTGCTGAGACCAGTACTTGCCTAGATCTTCTTAGTTCTTTAAAGCCTGATTGTTATACTGGACCCAGATATCCAATATAATCTTTTTTTTTTTTACAGAGACAGAGAGAGAGTCAGAGAGAGGAATAGACAGGAACAAACACACAGGAATGGAGAGATGAGAAGCATCAATCATCAGTTTTTTATTGCACATTGCAACACCTTAGTTGTTCATTGATTGCCTTCTCATATGTGCCTTGACCACGGGCCTTCAGCAGACCGAGTAACCCCTTGCTTGAGCCAGCGACCTTGGGTCCAAGCTTTGCTCAAACCAGTTGAGCTTGCGCTCAAACTGGCGACCTCGGGGTCTCAAACCTGTGTCTTCGGTATCCCAGTTTGATGCTCTATCCCCTGCGCCACTGTCTGGTCAGGCTATCAAACATAATCTTGCTGTGTTCCTGAGATTTGGAGACATCCAACTTCATGTTCAGCCCAGAGTTAGCAATCTCCTTTTGTAGACCATTTACTTCCTCTTTATGGTTCTTTCACACAAAGAGCAGCTCCTCTTTGAGAGCCTTGATCTCTGACTCCAGCTGTAACCAAATGATGCTTATGTCACCAATAACTGTTTTGAACCCATTGATGTCACTCTCCACAGACAGTTGCATGGCAAGCTCTGTTTCATTCTTGACTCTAAAGTCGTCAACAGCAAGATGGGCATTCTCAATCTGCAAAACAATGTGGGTGTAGTCCAAAGAATTTGCAATACTCTGATCCCTCAAGTCCTCAATGGTCATGAAATAATGTCCTCAGACTCTAATTTGGAACCTTCCTTCTCAAGGTTTTCCCAGATTTTGTTTTCTGTAGTCTGATTATCAACCTCTAAGCTTCTCATTTTCCCTAGGTAGGAGACCAGGTGGTCATTCAGGCAATGCATAGTTTCCTTCTCACTCTGGATAACCCTTATGCCTGTTGGACTCCGCCCACCATCCTTGAAGCCAGAGTCCTGGACTCCAGCTAATACACACACTGGTGGAGTAGGACATGGAAATCTGGAATCCTGAAATCCCAATGCCTGCATAGATGCTGGCTGTCCTTCTTGTAGGCTAAGCCTGGTAGACTACACCAGAGCCCAGGGTACAGTAGTGTGTGGAGGAGCTGGAGCAGGTACTGAAGATCATGTTCAGGAAGGAAGGTGAGAGGCAGAAAGTCAGGTTCAAATAGCCTCAGTTGTGTTTTTATACACTGATAATAAACTATTCAAAAAATTAAGCAAATCACCTCACTTGCAGTATCATAAAAAATAAAATATTTAGAAATAAGTTTAACATTAAGAACTAAAAGACATTGATGAAATAAATTAAAGAAAACACAGAAGATAGAAAAATATTCCATGTCCATGAATTAGAATTTATATTATTGCCTGACCTGTGATGGCACAGTGGGATAAAGCGTCGACCTGGAACACTGAGGTTGCCGGTTCGAAACCCTGGGCTTGCCTGGTCAAGGCACATATGGGAGTTGATGCTTCCTGCTCCTCCCCTTTCTCTCTCTCTCTCTCTCTCTCTCTCTCTCTCTCTCTCCCCTCCCTCTAAAAATCAATAAATAAAATATTAAAAAAAAAAGAATTTATATTATTAAATCATCTATAATGTTCAAAGTAATCTACAGATTCAAAACAATCCCTTATCAAAATTCTAACAGTATTTTTCATAGAAATAGAGAAAACAATCCTAATTTTTTAAAAAGAAAAGATGTATTTTATTTATTTTAGAGAGAGTGAAAAGGAGAGAAATATTGATTTGTTGTTCCACCCACCTATGCACTCATTGATTGATTCTTTTTTTTTTTTTACCTCCTAGTGTGAGAGAGAGGAGGAGACAGATACAGAGATAGGAACAGCTCAGAGAAGAACAGGGTAGCATCAAATCATAGTTGTGGCACTTTAGTTGTTCATTGATTTCTTCTCATACGTGCCTTGACCAGTGACCCTTTGCTCAAGCCAATGACCTTGGACTTCAAGTTAGTGACCAGTGGGCTTAAGCCAGTGACCTTGTACTCAACCTGGTGAAACTGAACTCAAGTCAGAGGAGCCCATGCTCAAGCCAGAGACCCTGAGGTTTCAAATTTGGGACTTTAGCTTCCCAGGTCAATGCTCGATCCTCTGTGCTACCAGCAGTCAATCTGATTGATTCTTGTATGTACCACAAATGGGAATTGAACCCACAACCTTGGCATATCAGGATGATGCTTTAACCAACTAAGCCATATGGCCAGGGCCCTAAAATTTATATAGAATTGCAAAAGACTTCAAAGAATCAAAGAAATCTTGGAAAAGAACATAGCTGGAGGTACCAAACTCCCTGGTATATAACTATATTATAAAGCTATGGTAATTAATACAGTATGATACTTCCATAAAAACAGACATATATACCAATGGACTAAGAAGCCCAGAAATAAACCTAATCTTTGACAAGGATGTCAAGAATGCACAACGTGGAAAGGGTTATCTCTTCAATAATTGGTGCTGGAAAAACAAGGTACCCACATGAAAAAGAATAAAATCAGATTCCTATATTATATCATTAACAAAAAATTAACTCAAAATAGATTAAAGACTTATATGTGATACCTGAAATCATAACAATCTTAAATAAAGCATAGAAGAAAAAAAGCTAGCTCCTTGACATTGATCTTAGCCATACCTTTTTGGATATGACACCAAAGACATATGCAACAACAAAAAAAAAATTAGAAAGAGATACTATAGCAAATCAAAGCTCTTATATAACAAAAGAAACAATCAACAAAATGAACAGCCAGCCTATAGAATTGAGTAAAACATTTTCAAACCATATATACAATAAAGTGTTAATATTCAAAATATATAAAAACTCCTACAACTGAATAGGAAAAAAATAAAACAAGCAATCCAATTAAAAAATGGTCAAAGATCATAGACATTTCCCCATGAAGGAAATACAAATAGTTAACAGATACATGAAAAGGTGCTCAACATCACTAGTCATCAGGGCAATGTAAATTAAATTCACAATGCAATATCACCTCACACATGTTAGAATGGCTATTATGAGAAAAACAAGAGATAACAATTGTTGGTGAACAGGTGGAGAAAGGGAATCATTACACAGTACTGGTGGAAATGTAAATTGTTACAGCCATTATGAAAACATTGTGGAGGTTTCTCAAATTTTTAAAAAATAAAACTTTTATACAATATAGTAATTCCACTTCTAGATATATGCAAAGCACACAAAATTAGTATCTTGAAGAGCTACCTGTACTGTTATGTTCATTACAACGTTATTCATAAGAGCTAAGGTATGATAACAACCTAGTGTTTGCTGATGAATGAATGGATAAAGAAAATAAAGTCTATGGCCCTGGCCAGATAGCTCAGTTGGTTGGAGTATTGTCCTGAAGTGTGAAGGTTTCTGGTTCAGTCCCCTGTAGAAACATGTGCATGAGCAGATCAATGTTCCTGTTTTTTTTTTTTTTTTTTTTTCTATTTCTTTCTCTGTTTCTTCTTCTCCCTCTAAAATAAATAAATTTGAAAAAAAAAATTTGGTTTTTTTCTAAAGTGAGAAGCAGGGAGGCAGAAAGACAGATTACCACATTCTTAAGTGAAACCCACCCAGCAAGCCCACTAGGGGGCAATGCTCTGCCCATCTGGGGCATTGCTCCTTTGCTACCAGAGCCATTCTAGCACCTGTGGTGGTGGCCATGATCCCATCCTCAGTGCCTGGGCCAGCCTTGCTCCAATGGTGCCTTGGCTGCAGGAGTGGAAGAGAGAGATAGAAAGAAGGGAGAGAAGCAAGGGTGGAGAAGCAGATGGGTGCTTCTCCTGTGTGCCCTGGCCAGAGATCAAACCTGGGACTTCCACATGCTGGGCTGATGCTCTACCACTGAGCCAACCGGCCATGGAAAATATAAATTTTTTTAAAGAAATTAAAGTCTATATATTTAAAATAAAATATTATTCAGCCTTAAAAAAGGTGATCAGCCATTTAGGAACAACATGGATGAACCTTGAAGATATTAGTATAAGTGAAATAAGCCAGACACAGAAAAATAAATAATAATCTCACTTATACATGGAATATAAAAAAGTCAAATTTATAGAACCAAAGAGATAAGGGGGTAGGGAAAATGGGGAGATATTTGTCAAAGAGTACAAAATAAGGTCAACAAGTCTTGAGAATATAATGTATAGCATGTTGAATATTGTTAATAATACTGCACTGTAAACTAGAAAATTGTTAAGGGAGTGAATATTCAGTCATCTCATCCCCCCCCCCCCATACATGAACATAGTAACTATGAGATGGTGGATATGTTAGTTAACTTCACTGTGGTAATTATGGAACAATGTATATGCATATAAAATCATTATATTTTACTCCTTAAACATATAAAATTTTATTTGTCAATTATACCTCATTAAAGTTGGAAAAATTTAAATAACACACTTATGATACAATGCTAATTTTTACTGAAACCACACTTTTTCTTTCTTTTTTTTTTTGTATTTTTCTGAAGCTGGAAAAGGGGAGAGACAGTCAGACAGACTCCCGCATGTGCCCGACCGGGATCCACCAGGCACGCCCACCAGGGGTGAAACTCTACCCACCAGGGGGCGATGATCTGCCCCTCCGGAGCGTCGCTCTGCTGCGACCAGAGCCACTCTAGCGCCTGGGGCAGAGGCCAAGGAGCCATCCCCAGCGCCCGGGCCATCTTTGCTCCAATGGAGCCTTGGCTACAGGAGGGGAAGAGAGAGACAGAGAGGAAGGGGGGGTGGAGAAGCAAATGGGTGCTTCTCCTATGTGCCCTGGCTGGGAATCAAACCCAGGTCCCCTGCAAGCCAGGCTGACGCTCTACCGCTGAGCCAACCGGCCAGGGCCTGAAACCACACTTTTAACATAGGTTTGTTTATCCACAGACTCTGAGCTCATTTTATTATACCACACTAGTACTCAAGTACATTGCAAAAAGGGTATAATAAAAAAATAAAGTTAAAAATACAGAAAACAAATGTGAAATCTCTTTATTTATATTTGATTATGATGATTATGGTAACAACAATTATATTGTAAAAGAAATTGGAAGCTATCTCTCTTCTAATGATGCAAAACTCTGAATCCAAAAAATAATATAGAAATTTTTATTTATAATGGCTATAAAACAAAATGGCTCTAAGTGATCCCTGTCTCCTCTTGGTATCCAAACCTGTGTGTCCTCTTGGATACTCTCCCAGGATTGGTCTATGTGACCAATAAAATATGGCAAAAGTAATGGTATGTCACTTCCGAGATCATGTTATAAAAACATGGTAGTTCTCTCTCTCTCTCTCTCTCTCTCTCTCTCTCTCATTATTCAGTCTGGTAAAAGTTACATGATGTGTAGTAAACTATTTTATAAAAATGTCTTTGCCTTGGGGAAACAAAGAATCTTGTTAATATCCACATCCACAGATTTAGAAATAAATTCTCTGGGTTGCCAGCCTTCAGATTGCCGTAGCCTTGGTGGACTACTTGATTATAACTTCATGAAAGACCTGAGCCAGAAGCTTCCAACTAACCTGCTCCCAGATTATTAACACTTATAAACTATGATTTAATAAATATTTGTTGGTCTCAGATGCTAATTTTGGGGTAAGTTGTTACACAGCAACAGATAACAAATACAGATTTTGGTAATCAGAAAGTGGGTGATGTAACATGCACGTAAAATTCATGAGTGGCTTTGGGAAAATATTAGTGCTTTCCAGAGTTCTGTTTTCATGTCAGTGGTACTTACTTTACACAGTCTTCTCTGCATGATTTTATATACTCTCATTTATTTAATTCCAAACTATATATGGATGACTCCAAATCCTATATTTCCAATGTAAATAGTTCTTCTGAGTTTCTTGTTCATATTGCTGACTTCTTACCTAGTGTTTCTATCCAATTTTTTCAATAAGCATTTATAGATAAACATGTCATTTATGGAAATTATTATCTCTACTTCCATAATTAGCTCCTTGTACTATATACTTTATCTCAGATTGTGACACTCCATTCTTCTCATTCATTCATTGATTCTAGAAAACTAAGACTTATTTTCATGTCCTACATTTAAACAATCATTTTTCCAGCCCTTTTAAACTCTTTATCCTAGTTATGTACCACTTTTGTATCTTTTCTATTTTGTAGTTTCCTCTCTTATCTGCATTATTTACTCACTAGCCCAAGCTTACCTCTATCAATTCTATTTACAACACAGTCATCAGTATTATATTTCTAAATTGCGAATATTATCATACTTATTCTTTGCTTAAAATCTTTCAGTGGAGTTGACTGGTGGTGGTGCAGTGGAAAGAGCATCAACCTGGGACACTGAGATTCCATATTTGAAACCCCGAGGTTGCTGGCTTGAACATGGGGTCATAGTCATAACCTCAGTGTCACTGGCTTGAGACCAAAGGTCACTGGCTTCAACAAAGGGTCACTGGCTCAGCTAGAACCCCCTGGTCAAGGCACATATGAAAAAGCAATCAATAAAATGAACAATTAAAGTGTCACAAATAGGAGTTGATGCTTCTTATCTCTGTCCCTTCCTGCCAGTCTGTCCTAGTCTGTCTGTCTGACTGTCACTCTTGCTGAAGAAAAAAAAGAATCACATAATTAGTTATAAATGTAACCAAGTATAGCATTTGTACATTGAAATTATAAAATGTTTTTGAAAGAAATTTAATAAAACCTAAATGAATGGAAAGACACTCCATATTTGTAGATGATGTAAATAGTTAATATTGACAAAATTGCAATACTTCTCAAGTCAATCAACACATACAATGTAATCTCTATTAAAATACCAACTTTTTTGTGATAAAGCAAGGCTAAAATATACATGGAAATTCAAGGGACTCAGAATAGCAAAATAATTTTAAAAGAGATTAGCATAGTTGGAGGCCTCACACTTTTCACTTTTAAAGAGCTACAATAATAAAAACAGCATGGTATTAGAATTATAGTAGACATATTGCTCAATGGGATAGAATTAAGAGTATAGAAATAAATCTTCATATTTACAGTCAATTAACATTTTTGAGAGAGAGCAAGAAAGAAGCAATAACTCATGTTCCACTTAGGTGTGCCATTGATTGCTTCTCATATATGACCTTACTGGGGCTTGAACCTGGGGACCCTGTCAGTCCAGCTGGTTCCTTCATGATTGAACTGGTGACTTTG
This sequence comes from Saccopteryx bilineata, assembly GCF_036850765.1. Taxonomy (NCBI): domain Eukaryota; kingdom Metazoa; phylum Chordata; class Mammalia; order Chiroptera; family Emballonuridae; genus Saccopteryx; species Saccopteryx bilineata. The sequence goes on along the minus strand of NC_089502.1, from coordinate 83,595,434 downwards.
ATGTTCCCAGAGAATGCTATATTCACTGTGCCACTGGCCTGAGCCTACATTTAATTAATTTTCAACAAGAGAATCAGAGAACCAAGACTATTAGGTAGGGAAGTAGGTGTATTTAACAAATTATTTTGGGACAACTGGATATCTACATGCAAAAGAATGAATTTGGAGACTGTATTCATACCATATACAAAAATCAATTCAAATTGGATGAAAAGCCTACATATAAAAGCTTGTGGACAAGTCCTGCCAGGGGTGGAGATGCAAAGACCCAACTCTGGGACCAGGTGCAGTGACGCAGATCCACTTTATTCAGGAAGTAAGCTAGCTTATATACATGAGTTAAGCCAACAGGATTTTACAGTATGTTCTTCATAGCCAATGATCAGATCAGCTGAAAAGAGCAGGGAGCTGCATGGCTGACACTGTCACTTCCTTATAGCGGGCGAGCTTCCTTCCTAGGTATGCCCAGGAGGCTTCTGGGAGCTGGAGTATTCTCACAGCATTGCATCAGCCACAGCTGCAAGGAATATGCTCTGTGCTCCACCCACATCTCCCCTTTCTCTTTTAATTAAGGCCAATTGGACTTGATGAATGACAGCTTGTTGTTGTAGCTTCTGAATGCTACACATTAGGCAATGGAAGCCTAGTAGAACTAAAACAACAATAATACCTATTATACTATATGCTAATAGATTAGCTGGATTAAACAATGAGGCAAGCTTCTGTAATGTTTGACTAGTTAGGAAATAGAACGGGGGTCTTAAACAGTGGATTCCTCCTAGGGGTCAACATGTCATTTCTTTACCATTGTGTTACAGAGACCTTCTAGGTGCCATTAAACAGAGTTCTATTTTGATTGTAAAAAATAGATGTAGGTTCATGCATGCCCCCTTCCCACAAAGGTCTCAGCATCAAAACAAGAAATGGATGGCTTGCCATGGGCTGCATACTCCATATGGTTGCAAGCAAGGCATATTCCACAAATTACAACAACATGACAAATCATACAATTTCAACAATTACAGAGGTATATACTTCACCAGTCTCTGATCACTTTGAAAAAGTCACAAAATATCCTCAGCCTTCTTTCTAGCCATGGGAAAGCTTCCTGGGGCAGGGGAAGGGCCTCCAGCAAAGCCACCCCTCACCCCCACCAGGGCATTTCACACAGTCCAAAATCCGCAACTCCATCCAACAAAGGAGCCAGTGCTCACTCGGGTCATAGTCCAGGAAATTAGTCCATGCACATGAAGCCTCAGTGACCACCCTCATCCCTGCTGTCCTGGAAGGTCTTACACTTTCCCAAAGAGGAGCACATGGCAATGGCAATCAGCATTTCCATCTCTGCTCTGAAGAGCATGATGGCATCCACCCCTATGTCCCAAAATATCAGCAAACCCACTAGCGGCTTAGCAGGCACTCCCTGCCTTTCCAGCAGCCACTTGGCAATGCTGGCTTCCATTCATCCTCCCACCACAGCTGCTGCAATTTAAGTCTGTGAATCGCAACTCTGGCCCAATTCTCCTTATCCTCCAAAGATGAACTGAAAACACCAGCTTGCACTGCCAGAATCAAGGCCCAGGCTGCTGTTGCCTGCCTCTGGGAGTCAGTGGTTACTGCAGCACACATAAGCAAGAACAGTGCACCAGGGCCTGGGGGCCCATCAGGGGCAATTCTCTCAACCCACCCCACCAAAGCCTCCACATCCCCCCAGGTGATGGGGCATACATGACGGCCACAAGGTCTTCTTCTAGAACGCTGAGGACCTCTTCCCTCAGGCATATTTGATGTGGAGAAGGCCAGGGATGTGGCTTTGGATGATGAAGACTGAACCACTTAGTGGGTGCTCAATAAACCCTGTCAAGCAAGTTGGGGGATTCCTGGGATCCAAATTGTCTGAAAAACACAAGCATAACCTCTCTCTTGCATTAGAAGAGGGTGTGATCCCTGTCACTATGCCATGGCTGGGTCCTTCCAGCATCATTTCAGAGAGAGGGGGAGGGGAGAGAGAGAGCAAGAGATACAGAAAAATAGACAAGACAGACAGACAGAAAGAAGAAAGACACATAGGGGCATATGGGCTGGCCCATGGGTTTGCAGCAAAAAACAAACAAACAAACAAACAAACAAAAACATGGTGTTGGAGAAAATGGTGTCTGAGAGGCTGGGGTGGCGCATTGAGCCCCGGCAGGGAATGCAGCAGAAGCAACTTCCGCTTTTTCTGGTGGCAGAGCTGATGGAGCAGTTAGCAATTTGGTTGGTTTCATTTCTGCATGCTCAGCAGCAATTTCGTCAAACTCAGAGGCTAAATTACTTTCCTCCTCATTGGAGAGGTGTGAACAGGAAGGTAGGGGCTCCCCAGAGAGAGGGGTATCCTGTAATATTTTTGGCACTGGTGGAGGGTCCCCAGCAGAAGCACCGGTCAGGCAGGTATGTATCACTAGCAGGGCAGGAATGAGGCTGAGAGGGAAATTTTGTCCCCCATGTACTTTGGCCAAATGGACATGCTGGAAAGCTTGGGCCCAAGTATCAGAGTCCCAAAGAGGCGTGTCCCGGAGCCAAAGACTGAAACCAGAGAGGATCTCTCAGTACATACAAAGATCCTTTTCACTAACTTTAACTCACCTACTCTGCAATAGGGCATGCAGGACTCAAGCCTGCGAGGCTCGAAAGTGAGATAGAAGACTTCCCATTGCAGAGGGTCACTCACCCATCCCTTGGATGCCAGTTAGGTACCTGCCTGACATTGGGCACCAGTTGTGGACAAGTCCTGCCGGGGATGAGGACAACGCAGACACAAAGACTCAACTCCGGGGACCAGGTTCAGTGATGCAGATCCACTTTATTCAGGAAGTAAGCTAGCTTATATACATGGGTTCAGCCAATAGGTTGTTACAGCATGTCCTTCATAGCCAATGGCTGAAAAGATCAGGGAGCTGCGTGGTTGGCGCTGTCACTTCCTTATAGCAGGTGAGCTTCCTTCCTGGGTATGCCCAGGAGGCTTCTGGGAGCTGGAGTATTCTCACAGCATTGCATCAGCCACAGCTGCTAGGAATGCACTCTGTGCTCCACCCACAAAACCTAAAAGTGTTAATAGAAATCATTTTTATGGACCTGGGTTAAGCAAAGATTTCTTAGATATCACACTAAAAGGATAAAAGATAAATTTAAGAAAACAATTTTATCAAAACTAAAAACTTTGTTTCAAAGGTCATTATCAATAAAATGAAAACACTACCCTTAAAATTGTATAAAATATGCAAATCTCATTAAGGGATTTCTATCCAGAATATATCACCAACTATTACAACTCAATGAAAAGATAATCTGTTTCAAAGATTGGCAAATGATCTAAACAGATATTTCTCTAAATGAGATATACAAATGTACAAAGAAAGATACTCAACATTAATAGTCATTAGAGAAATGCAAATCAAATTCACAATGAGATAACACCTCACATTTACTAGAATGGAAATATGCAAAAAGACAGATGATAACAAGTGTTGAGAACATGGACAAATGGAAACACATATACAATGCTTGTAGGGATGTAACATGATAAAACTGTTACAGAAAACAGTTTGGTGGTTCCTCAGTAAGTTAAATATTGATTATCATATGGTAAAGTAATTCCACTTTCAGGTATATAACAAAAACAAATTGAAAGGCTATGTTCAAACAAGAACTTGTACATGAATACTCATGGTAGCATTTTTCATAGTACCCATAAAAGTAAAGACAACTAAAATATCTATAAATTGATGGATGGTGAACAAAAAGGTTATACCCATACAATGGAATATTACTTGGCAATAAAAAGGAATACAAGCTCTGGCTGGTTGGCTCAGTGGTAGAGTGTCGGTCTGGCATGCAGGAGTCCCGGGTTTGATTCCCAGCCAGGGCACACAGGAGAAGCACCCATCTGCATCTCCACCCCTCCCCCTCTCCTTCCTCTCTGTCTCTCTCTTCCCCTCCTGCAGCCAAGGCTCCATTGGAGCACAGTTGGCCCGGGCACTGAGGATGGCTCTGTGGCCTCTGCCTCAGGTGCTAGAATGGCTGTGGTTGCAACAGAGCAACGCCCCAGATAAGCAGAGCATCGCCCCCTGGTGGGCATGCTGGGTGGATCCCAGTTGGGCGCATGCGGGGGTCTGTCTGACTGCCTCCCTGTTTCCAACTTCAAAAAAAAAAGGAATACAGAGGAAGACATGATATAACATGCATGAACCTTGGAAATATAATGCTAAGTTGAGAAAGTCAGACTAAATAAATTTATATACTGTATTATTCATTTATATGAAATTTCTAGACTAGGCACATTCAGAATGAACAAAGGTAGATTAATGATTTTCAGAGGTTGGAAGGAGGTGAGAAAGAGGAGTGACTGTTAATGGGTAGAGGGTTTCTTTGGAGGTGATAAAAATGTTCTAAAATTGATCATGGCGATGATGGCACAATTGTGAATATACTAAAAATCAATTAATTGGAACTTTAAATGGGTAAAATAGACAGTATATAAATTATATTTTAGTAATGCTGTTAAAATAATACATAAAGATATATTTTAGTTCTACTTGTTCCTTTCCAATCTGAATGTTTTCTGTTTCATTTTTTTGCCTAGTTACCCTGGATAGAATCTTCTGTACAATCTTGAATAGAGATTATGAGAGCAGACATCCTTATTTTTTCTATTTTTTTTTTTAGAGAGAGATATAGGAAGGGAGACAGAGAGAGAGAAAGAAGAGAAAGGAGAGGCATCAACACATAGTTGTTGCTTCACTTTAGTTATTTATTGATTGCTTTTCATATTAACTGGACTGATGAGCTCAAACTGAGCCAGTGGCCCATTGCTCAAGCCAGTGACCTTGGGTTCAAGCCTGTGACCTTGGGTTCATGTCAGTGATCTTGCACTCAAGCTGGCGAAGCTGCACTCAAGCCGATGAGCCTGTACTCTGTAGCTGGTGACCTCGGGATTTCAAACTGGGACACTCAAGATCTCAAGTCAATGCTCTATCCACTGCTCTACGACCAGTCAGGCCTTATCTTGTTCTTGATATTTGTGGGAGAGCATTTAGTTTTTCACCATTAAGTAAAAATCCATTAGTTGTGGTCTTTTAATAGATGCCATTCACCTTTTATCAGGGTAAGGAAGTTTCCTTCTATTCTTACTTTGTCGAGTACTTTTGTTTTGTTTTATTTTTTATTTTTGGCAGAAACAGAGAGAGTCAGAGAGAGGGACAGATAGGGACAGACAGGGAGGGAGAGAGATGAGAAACATAAATTCTTTGTTGTGGCTCCTTAGTTGTTCATTGATTTCTCATATGTGCCTTGGTGGGGGGGGGTACAGCAGAGTGAGTGACCCCTTGCTCGAGCCAGCGACCTTGGGCTTGAGCTGGTGAGCCTTGCTCAAAGCAGATGAACCCACACTGAAGCTGGGACCTTGGGGTCTTGAACCTGGGTCCTTCACATACTAGTTTGATGCTCTATCCACTGTGCCACCACCTGGTCAGGCCTGTTTTATTTTCTTTATTACCATGGAAGGATGTTGAATTTTGTCAAATGTTTTTATTTTCATTTATTGTGATGATCATAGTGTATTCTATTGATAAAGTGTATTATAAAAATGGATTTTTTGCATGTTAAACCAACTTTGCATTCCTGGGATAAACTCCTGGTCATGGTATATAATCCTTTTTATATATTTCTGGGTTAAATGTGCTAGTGCTTTTGTTGATGGTCTTTGCATCTATATGCATGAGATACTGTTCTGTAGTTTTCTTCTACGTCTTTCCTGGTTTTGATATCAGGGTAATACTGGCCTCATAGAATGAGTTAGGAAGTGTTCTCTTCTGTTTTGGAAGAGTTTATGAAGAATTGGTATTACTTCTTTTTATGTTTGGTAGAATTCACCAATCTGAAACAATCTGGTCCTGGGTTATTCTTTGTGAGAAGCTTATTAATTGTCTATTTAATCTCTACTTGTTATAGGTCTATTTAAATTTTCCTTTTTCTTGAGATAATTTCAATAGTTTGAATCCTTCTAGGTGTCTTTTTATCTGTTATCTGATTTGTT